>NW_008825619.1:5939284-6057176 GCF_000699105.1 Pygoscelis adeliae | reverse complement strand
TACGAGCAGGGATGCGACCTGCTCCGTAGCTCTGTCTGTCCGGCGTCGGGGACTTGGAGGGAGAGAAAGGAAACGGTGCCTGCGGGGTACAGGGGAAGGGGGGGCCGGCCGTCTCCTCCCCCAGCAGCAGCTGTACCACGTCCGGCGGCGTTTTGGGAGGAGTGCTACCCAGCGAAATTAGCATGCATGAACGCCCCGCAGAGAAATACATAAATGGCTGTATGTGCCCACGCATGTGCAGACGTAGGTGTCCGTGCAGGGTGGTAAGCGGAGCTTGCCGCTGGAGGCAAATCGCACCCATGCAATAAAAAGAACATTCAGCCATTCTTCTGCAGTGAATGGCCTCCCCGTTATTTATCGGTAATGCGTAGAATCCAGCAGACGCCCCGCAGAGCCCCGGCGGTTGTCGCCGAGGAGGGGTACGTCCACTCGGGGTACCCCCCGAAGGGTGCTCTTCTCTCCAGCGAGCGACAGCGTCCAGCGGTTCACTCTGTCCTGGAACCGGCCCCTCGGCAGCCGCCGCGGCGAGGAGTGCTCGACAGCCATCGCTGTCTGCCGCCGTGCGCCCTCTCAGCGTGGTCACTGTCAGCGAGCCAAAAACCAGAAAGCCCCAAGCTTTGCAAGCCGCCGCCTTTCCCCAAGTATGCGAATTTCAGCGTGTCTCAGTACTAAGCGTGCCAAGAAAAGGCACAATTTTTAATGTGAATTCCTTCGGACTTTTGTTTACATCTTTGGCCAAAGCCCCTGAAAGCAAATAGTTCACATGGTTTGTGAGGTGGCAGATTTTTTTTTTATACTGCTGACTCTTTTATCAATATATTTACACTCTGCCCTTGAATAGCATTTGTTAAGATTAGCACCCACTGTAATATTTTTCCCATTACCTAAGCTCAACAGCCTCATTAATAGCTGGGTTAATCCCCCAAACCTCTAAATACCTGAAATGGAGAAATTTTAGAGCTAGAATCACACGGTGTAAGTTGGTCTTATTTTCTCTTCATTTGCCTAATGCAGCAGAGAAAATCGGAGACCTTGCTGCTTTTGGGAGCAACCAAAGAATGCATTACCCTTCTTTACTAAGGCTCATTTGCATACAGCTTTTTGGTCTCATATGATACAGATGAAAAAACTACTCGGCTACTGCAGAGGTCTGCAATTATTACTTAGTCCATGAGGTATAACCCAAGAATAGGGAGAAAATGTCTAAGAACTTTTTGGACAATTCTATGTATGTAAAATGAATAAGCTGCTCTCTGATCCATGTTTCTTGTGAGTATGGCAAAATGGTACTTACTGAAAAGATATAAACTGACTGCAGCAGGCCAGCAAAGATTTTTTCCCTCTAGTCTGCTGCAGGAGCCTTGTGTGCTTTGTCTTTCTTTGTCTCCTTTCTCTTGGCGTTTAGGATGCTCCCATTTCAATGGCATCTCAGTAAGTGTCTGATGAAGATTATCCTATTATTTGTCTTTAAGGTGTACAGCCGTAAGGAACTAGGGTCTCAGATCCCCTACCAGGCTGAAGAATGGTGATCCTCTTAGGCCCCTGTTTTGGGGCCTGGGATTTATCAATATGAATTGGGCACCTAAATTGCACGTACAGGTAACGGGAGGTGCTTGGAGATGGCAGTCAGAACCGTGCATGAAATGGGAAGGTACCTGAAAGTTAGCTGATAGACACTATGAAGTGTAGGCACCTATCACCAGCTCACATACCCTGCAGGATGCTCAGACCAAAACAGGACTCAGCAGGGGCTTAAAGTCATCTCACTGGATGCAGGCGATAAAACCATGCATTTATTTTCAAAGTAACCAGACGTAATGGTGTTGTTTTATACAGCATCTCCCTACTTGCCTGGCAGAACTAGCCAGGAAAATGGGAGCGCTGGGGCCTGAAGGGGAATATCTAGGCTGCCGCTGGGAGGTTGGGGGCACCGCTGAGGCTGTCCCACTGTGGAAAAAGCAGTTGAAGGTTCGGAGAGGAGGAATGTGTGGGAACAGGCTTTGTAGTTCAGGCTCTGCAATCCAGGGGTGAAAACACTTAGCAAGGGATGGGGATGGGCAGCGCGGTTTCAGTCCCAAGTGTCTATGTGTGTCTGTCATTTGATGCCTTATTCAATGCACAACAGTTACTAAGTCTGGGACCAGAATTAAAATCCCCTGCTCCAGCTTGTCCTTAATTTTCCCAGTCTTTTATTTTGAATGAAACAGAATTGTGACTATAGTGCTTTGTGCTTGACAAAATGCTGTTGGTGTGGGCTGGTGTTCGCTGAGCATGCCTGTCAGCTTGGGTTCCCTAAGCAGCAGGAGCCTCGTTTGTAAATCTCCAAAGGGTGGTAGGTGCTGAGAAGCACAGCTTAGCCAAGACGGTTGCTTATCTGGGCATGCACAGTGCTAGAATATTAGGCTGGCAAGTATAAAAATAAAATGGCTTCAACAGTGGTTGTGATTTTTTGGGTGTTGGTGTATAAATTCCATCTAAATTTTACAGTAGTCTGTTCAGTTCACAAAGCTTCAGAGGTGTTCAGAGCCAGTTTTCATACAAGACAGTTCTTGCGCTTACATTTTCTTACCAGCATTTGTATTTCCTTTTCTTTGTTCCCTTATGCAGTTTCTCATGTGGGTGTGAGAACTATGTGATATGCTCCACCTGCCATATGGAGCAAAAGTCTTTCATTTATCTGTCTTCTGTATTAAATCTCAGCTGAAAAAACCCATTTGCTGCCTTGTCTGACTTCCTCAGAGATAGTGCTGCTTCTCTAATCAGTTTTCTAACAACATCACTTTTGTAATGGGGGGATACAATCTGCCTCAGAGATAACAGGCAAAAAAAGTCTGTAGGAATCTCATTCATGTGCCTGTTTGCTCTGATTGCACCTGGATGCGATGAGAAGGGCGCTCAGTCACGCCGGTGTGAGAGCTGCACCCTGTCCCTCAACCAGCCTTGAAGGGAGCATTGCGCCAAGAAAAGCAGCAGGACGCTCTGCTTTGACACCAAGTGAGTGCTGAGTCCAGAGCAGACATTGATGCAAAGAAGCAGTGACCTTGTAGCTGCCTCATTCGGTGTCCAGTTCCAAGACATCCGTTAATTTAACATTGGCTGTGAGAACTGTCGGAGCAAATGGCTTGGAAACAAGGTGCCATAGTGGGAAAAAAAACCTGATGCTATATAACACTGCTGGCTCAAAAAAATCTTCTTAAAACCCATACACCCCCCCCTCCCTTCGCAGCTACAACATGCTCTGTCATTGTCAGTGTCTCCCATGCACAGGGTGATGAATCGCCATTTTAGGCAGGCGGTTTATGGCTCATAAATACTTGGGTGTGTCAGGCTGTAATGGATCCCTTAGGAATGACAGTACTGTTTGGACAGTGGCAGAACACACCCCTCTGAATTCCCATCTCTTCAGCATAGAAAATGGATTTTAATGGTCACAAACAGATGGTGTTCATGAAAGGGAGAAAAAAATCCCCAGATTATAGCTCATGTCAGACAGGGTGGAGAAAATAATCTGCTATATTTAAAGCTTTATTTTATTAGAAACAGGAATATAGCTTCAAGCAGTTCTGGAACAATAAAAAAAATCTAACTATTACTACAAGCAATACAAGTGGGTCTCAAAAGACAAAGCAGTTCAGGTCAAACTAGGTAAGAAGAATCTAAACTCCCAGAGTGGGGTTGTATTTTAGCTTGCTTTTTTTTTGTTTGTTTTGTTCAAATCAGCAGGGTTTGATTGCCCCAATTCAGCTGTCAGGCAGCAGAAAGAGTTAAACCAAAGTGTCCTGCATCCCAGGAGAATGTCATTAACAGTACCTCAACTTTCTGAGCATTCTCTAACTCCCTTAGAAATCTGGTTCTTTTCATTTATTAGAAAGGCCAGGGAAAAAATATTCAGTCTTGGATCACCCTGAAATAATTATTTGAATCAGGATACTGCACTGAAAAATCACTGATCCTAGCAACTTCGGCTCAGATGTTTGTTCAAGCCCCTAGAGAGCACATAAATACCCATTAATGCATACTTCATGTGTAATATAGTGATAAATACAAGGCCTATTATTGACTGAGACTCAGATACATGAGACTTGAATTTCACTGTAGACACTTAACTCTGTGAGTGTGATCTATAAAAAAATCCATATAATGCCTTAGATGTTTGTTTCCATTATTATCTCCAATCACTATCAGCAAACGCACCCAGAGTCCTGGGAGCCGGGACTGGAGCCCATAACACTGAGTTCTTTGCGGCTTACGGTGGCAGGTGATGATCCTTAGACTCTTACATTCCTGCCTTCATGCATGCCCAGTTTCAAAAGGTTTAAATATTGCCTTTGTTCTTTCACTTTACCCAGCAGAGTGCCGCAGGTGGTGGCTAAGGTATGCCTTCTGAAGTACCAGGTGCTCTTCTCAATGCCATTTGCCTTGATGGCGCACAGGGAGCTTAAAGGTGAATGGCAGCAGCTCCTCCTTGAGCCATGTTTTAAAAAGTAAAGATATGCATATATAAAGCAATAACAGGTATCCAAGCATATTTGTAGACTTTGTGTGAGGAATCTTTCTTCCGCACTGGTATCTCTCGCCGGGCAGGAGAAAAATTCGCATCCTGCTTCTCACTCTTGGCTTTTCGCTGCTGAGTGTTGCGTGTTATGAAACTAAATATCACAGTGCTTAACACTGTGTAGGGATTTTAGACTATGACACCCATTCCTAGGATCCAGTGCCTAAAGCCTTTTATAGTTCCAGCCTAGCGTGTCTCTCTGGAGTCAAAAGGGAGGTAAAATATTTTTGCCTACTCTGACGTCAGACAAAGCTTCCAGTGAAGAGCTTGCAGGGTTTGAAGTCAGAGGAGAGCTGAGATGGGATCTTGGATTACCAGATTAGGAGGAGTGGGTTTGCTACGCTGGTATATTGCTGCAGTACCCTGCGATATCTGGCTGCTGTGTGGAAAGGTCCAGCGCTGTCCTGTTGCGGCTCAACTGAGCAGTGATTAGGTTTTCATTCCTGAACGTGTCGTTTATGAGAATTGCAGGCCATTTCCTTGATATAGGGGGGAAAACCAGAGGAAGGGTGTGATTAAACTGCTGAAGTGATTGATTTAGCCAGTTGCTGTGGCCCTGGCCGGTGGCCAGCAACACTGGGAAGCTGCAGTGGGCAGCCTGGAAGTACAGGAAGCACAAGGACATGGAGGAAGCAGATAATGGGCAAATAAATCGAATGGCATATGTGAAAAAGCAAGAAGAAATTCATGTTCTGAAGACACGGTGTTCTTTGCCATAATCATTTATATGAATCCTCATGTAGGGTGGATAATGGCACGATGGGGGAAATTAACTTTCAGAGACAAAACAAAAAGTGTGAAATATTTTTTGTGAAATGATCAAGGGATCTTTATGCTCCTAGGAGAACACAAAGATTTAGCCTCCAGCTGCCTCTGCAGGGAGGGGTAAGAAGCAACTGGGACCACAGCTCTGTTGAGTTTGTACCAGAGAGTCTTAATTTCTTTACAGGGCTTTTTGTGAGACTTGCAATAGACAAAGACCCAATATTCGTCTCTCTGGCCCCGAACCAAGCGTGTTATAGTTGATTCTCCATCTTACTAACCTCCTCTGAGCTCCACTGGGAGCCAGTTACTGACATTTGCACTGTGCGTGGAATGCGAGTATCAGCGTGTTAAATCGGCACTAGCATACAGTGTTGCCAGCTCCTATTTTCTATGAAGAAATAATCACAATGTCTGAAATACTCCTTGAAGGCTGTGCTTCTGGATCCGTGCGAGTATGAGTATCTCAAAATTCCTTAAAGAAGGGAAAAAAAGGAAGAAAAAGAAGTTGAAAATATGAACCAAATGCAAAAATCAAAAGAGAACTGAACAATATAAAATGGAACATGCTTTTTAATGCTCATGATTTTTGCGGCATGGCCAATCACTTTTCAATGCTTGGGCTTGGCAAAAATGGAAAAAATTACAGAAAAGTGTGGACAACATTTCTTGCAGATCTTTCTAGGGGAAGAAAGAACTGAGGAACAAAGGGGACATGAGAAGGCCCTTGTCTCTTTCTCAGTGGGTGAACATGCCTGTCATTGTGTGAAACAGAAGGCAATAGTGTATGCCTGGTGGCCCTCAGAGCTTCAGGCCATGCGGATGGTTATTGAACGGCCGTGGCTGGAGCCTGGGAGAACAGTACGGTGTTGGGTAATGACTGTGGGGCTGGCCTGTGTGATCTGGGCAGCTGTCCCTTCCAGGCTGTGTGGAGACAACCGACTCGTTTCACTGAACACGCTCCTCTGGTGGTAATAACTTCTAGTCCCAGCTAGCTGAAAATGGATGGAAACTGGTGACCTAGAGGTGAAAGGTGCCATACCCCATTCCAGTGCCCTGAGTCACTCGTGCTCTCATTACAATGAGCTTTCTGTGCCACTCTGAGGGATGCTTTTGCTTTGCTGCTTTCCAGCACTGGTTGTGAGCTGTGGTAAAAACAAATGAACTGCTTTCCACAAACACTTCCCCTATGGCCCCTTGTTTATTTTAAAGGGCATAGTAGTACACACATGATGTGTAGCCTAGGACTGTATTGCTGATTACAAATATCACCTTGCTTTGGCTTCTCTCACCTTGAAAATTCAGATCTTTGCTAAAGCCTGGAGACAGTATAACTCATACCGGAGTGCGTGTTGTGGGCTACCAGACATGAGTGAACATAGGCTGTGACTTCAATACAAATTATTTCCATTTCACATTTTGTCCCATTTTTACAGCAATGTGGGTCTGTAATTCCTGGAAGCTGATAGTATTTCAGCCAAGGAAGTTACTGGTATACACGTAAAAGAGCTGCTGTTTGTAACGTGTTGGTCTGGTCTGTAAGGTTTTGCATGTTTGTAATGACCCAGAGACTACACAGTTTAATACTGCCCGCGCATAGAAAGGAGCAGGAGAAGCTTGTCTATTTAACTGACACTGGTCTAGCCGGTCAATGGCAATAATGACTGAGGTGTTTACACGCATATGGAAATGCAGCTCATTATTCCTGCAAGTACCATTCAGCTCTACTATTGTGCAGCTCCCCACCTTATCTAGGGTACCACACATTAGACAGACACTGTGTGCTATGTCAAGGTAGGGTAGACGTATTGTGAGAAATCTGCAGCACACATGCCGCATTAAGAAAACAGTATTAACTAAAACTCTTTCCTTCACCACTCCAAAAACATGGAAAACCTGTTAATTAAAGTGAGAAGAATCAGGAAGGACTGAATGAAACTCCCTCTTACTATCTCCCCTCCATCGTGCGTCACTTTTTTCTGTTCTGAGGCATCGCCACTTTGTTTGCCTGAAGTACAACACTGAAGCACTAATCCTCGCATGTGTGCTTGCTCTGACGGGTTAAAACAATGCCTTGATACTATTTATTTTTGTGAAATGAATTTAGACCTCTGTAGGGCCCTTGTGCCTCAGTGTTTTGCAGCAAAGGTCAGGAGTCTATTCATAAGACTTCCAAAGTGTTATTGTTAAAACATCTCTTTGCCATGTCACTGTTTTCCCTTTCCTCTCCTCATTCAAAATAATACATTGTCATTAGTGACTTATAACGCTCTCCCTCCAAGCGCAGCGTATCCAGCTTTCCTTGATTTTTTCCCAAGCTTCCTTCCTATTTAAACAAAGAATTGTTTTAGTCAGTTTGGACCCAAATATTCCTAGCCTTGCTATCATGAAAAAAAATTACCATCCTGTTTTATGCAGCGATTTATAAGCACTGCAGTTTTATTGCTGTTGTGAGCTGCAGCATTATGATTTGTTACAACAGAAAAGTTCTGTTCTAGTATGGGCATTCTTGCAATGTTCACTCTGACCTTTGTCAGAGTCTTTCTATGGCTAATGTGGCCAAAACTTTAGGCTTTTAATACGTTAGTCAGTTTATGAATCCCTGTAAATGACACTTCAGCAAGAAGGGAGAAAGGGAGGAAGATGTGCTATTATAATTCAGTAATGGTGTGTACTACTAGCCCTTGTACTCATAACTGAAGGTTGTCACTTACATCATACATCTTTATTTCAGACATCTTTAACTTGGCATTTAATTTTTTACTCAATGACTTTTAAAGTCCAAAAGATCCATAAGATCATCCAAAATGACATTTTCAGTCATTTGGACTCTCAATTATTACTTAGCCAGTCTTTACACTGAGCCTGGCATGTTGTCTCTGACCAAATTGTGTCCTACGGTAAAGTCACCAGTCCCCCATCTGAGCACACTGAGGGATGCTGAACCCAAAACTTGCCCACTACATGCCAGAAATTAATCATCTTCATTGTTACCCTACTTATTTCTTCAGATTTATCTGTCTTTACAGCTTGAAACTATTGGTTCTTGTTACAGTTTATTCTACTGCATAAAAAAATCTTTATTTTCCTCCTGTGAGAGCATTTTTTCGCTGTAACCATGTTACCTTTAAGTGTCCATTTTGATAAATTGAGCAGGGCAAGCTGTGTAGGGGTCTTGGTAAGGCAAATTCTACAGTCAAGGAATATATTTTGTGCCTCTTTTGGCACTCCCGTGAAACTGCTAGCATGGTTTCTGAAGGAAGTGTGACTTACGTTATCACAGTGACTTTCTGTCCAACTCCTTCCCATTCTTTTCCTCATATGTTACTAAATCTTTGGCCACTTTAACTCCAAACTGTCAGATGGGTAAGAGTCTCAGAGTCATTACAGCCTGCATATTTCAAGTTTTATGAAAAATGTTGCTCTGGGAAGAGGTGAGACACATCTGTGCTACTGCGGAAGGAAAGGCAGCTAGAGCTCAGCCAGCTGGCCAGCCAGCGTGTGCCCCTGGGCTGCCCAGCCAGCACTGCCGAAGCTCTGTCCTCAGGGCAATAGTGAGGAGACAGCAACAAACACATTAGGGGCAGAACTGGGCTATTGCATAAGTGGTGGAGGAATAAAGAAACGGAGGATGCAATTTCACAGGAAAATCAACTTTCCTAAATTGTTTCATGAGCTGCGGAACTAATCATAAACTTCAGGCATCACTACTGGATGGAGTGCTCCCCACTCAAAAGAGACTTTCCTGTAAATCAGGTGTAGGTGTTACAAAACTAAAGATGCCAGCTACATCAATTATTATTTGCATGCTGGGAAGATATTTGCTATTTTTGGATTTTTATATCTCTGCGCCTGTGAATTTGAGCTCTGTTGATACTAGTGAACACTTTATGATTATTTGGCCAGAAATGTGGTCTGCATTATACGACACTCTTTGGTGCTATGAATAGAAGTCGTGCAGGCTGAGGCATTCAAGACATTTCTCTGTCTTGATATGTATCTGCCATAACACAAATGGAATAAAATACTCCAACCAGCTCTGACAGTCAGCCACCCCTGTAACTAATATATTTTGTGATGACTTTTACTATCCCTACCATGTTATGAATTATTATCCTGCCTGTTGCCTTAAACAATTAGTAACACAAATTTCAATATCCTGCCCCATCATACTGACAACCCACCAATTATATATCTAAATGTATAGACTCACAAGATAGGCTATCTTCTCTTGGACGACGCAATTATAGGACAATGTGTGTCAGCCAGAAGATTAAGAGCCCCATGCTCAATCAGAGAGTTGAGTTTCAATTCTCACGATCTGTCATGTCAGTGACTTTGGGATTAACGGCCACCTGAGATCAAGATGATTTGCGTAGAAACATTAATGATGGTACAGTACAGTGCGTAGGGGCCAGGCATGAATGGCTGGTGATCAGTATTCATGAAGCTCATGGGAGGACCATCAGGCATCTGGGAATGGGCTAAAAAGAAAGCATGTAAAAATTGTTTCCTTGTGATTTTAGACAATTTACAGGCCTCTAAATGTATTTCCTTCATGCTTGCATTTTTCAAAGAAAAATTCTTTTAAGAGGCCTTGTGATGATATGAAATTACACTTTTACTTGCAGAGGCTTTGGATGATTCAAAGATCATTAATAAATTTTTAGTCATTAAAGGAAATGCTCTCGATACCATGCAAAAACAAGATAAGCCATGTTTCCTACCACAGAGAAAGGGTTCTTGGCAGGTTTTATCTAACACATTATATTACATATGTATATTACTATGTATATATTATACATAATATACATACAAATATATAATATAGATATGAGATATAGCATATTATGTATAATAGTAAGATAATTTATGTTATTATACATTATATATAATCAGTCAGTATTTTGTATAGCATCAGATTCCTTGCTACAAAGGCATTTTTATTTAGCATTTGAAATCGTCCTGAATTTGTTATTGCCTGAATGACTGACAGAACAGTTGCAAGGAGGTAGCCAGAATTGGCATGTTATGTACAATAAGCTAAAACTGAAAGGTGTAGTAGTATAAAATAGTGGGGAAGGAGTTACTATGAGCATAGTTAAGGGAAGCTAGGCTGCTTGAGAGCAGAACCAATGGATTTATTTGTTCTATGTAATAGTTCCTCAACTGAGGTAAATTTGCTATCACGATTAGAGAAACCGTACCTGTTTCTCTACTGAGGATATTGCAGAAGGCAGGAGTGTGCGTCCGTGTGGTTGTGAACTGGCCACGCTGAGCGTGTACTGTTTCAGGGAGAGCTACTTGGAGTGGGCCAAAGCAGAGCCAGGGAATGAGCTAAGGGTTTGGTGGTATGGACAGGTAGAAACCCATTTCTGGGCTCATTTTCTTTTATTTCAGCAGTGCCATGCTCCATAGGGGGCTACACGAGGAAAACTGGATGCC
This sequence comes from Pygoscelis adeliae, assembly GCF_000699105.1. Classification (NCBI taxonomy): domain Eukaryota; kingdom Metazoa; phylum Chordata; class Aves; order Sphenisciformes; family Spheniscidae; genus Pygoscelis; species Pygoscelis adeliae. The sequence goes on along the minus strand of NW_008825619.1, from coordinate 6,046,414 downwards.
ACATTCACTTTTGTCCTCAAAACTTTTAAGTGATAGAAAATCTGTTATACATGTAATAGCTAGAGCTTTGTTACCTTCACTGAACTTATAGTTCAAGGCTGAATTTGTTGATTTTCATCATTACTTTTGTTATCTCTCTTCCTCGCTGTAAATGCATATAGGCTGTAATCAAGTAATTTCTTAACCTCTAGAATAAACTTAAACAGATTAAGTTTATTCAGTCTCCACCTAACAGCTGTATTTTCTTGATTTAACCGTTCTCCCCTAAGCCCTTTGCAAATTTTCAACCTCCTTTTTTTGAAGTGTGGATTCTCCCAAAGGACACCGTGTTCTAGCAATGAGCTCACTGATGGCATATGCAGAGAAAGTGCCACCTCTATGTCACTCAGTATTATTTCCCTGTTTCTTCATCCAAAAATCTTTTATGCTTTTAAATATGAGCTGTTCTGCTCAATTAAGTGTCTTGTAGAGCCCTGAGGCAGTTCCCCATTGCGGAGGGCTGATCTCCATTCTTTCTTCCCAGCTGTCCAAGCTTTTGTTTTGAAAACACGTTTTGCTTGACTGGGCATAGTGTACAGGGCAGACAAATTGCTCTGACTGCTCTTCTAACCTTCGTTATACCTGCATATTTTATCAGCAATTTTGAACTTATTTTCAGATGATTAATGAAAATCATGATTCTGCACTTGCTGCTTGCCCACTATCTTGTAAAGATCTGTGAATCAACCAGTCGTTAATCAACTTAACGTGTGCTCCAGTGATGGCTTATAGGATTGTGTTTTTCCTATAGTTAGTATAGAATGGCACAAGTGTAATATGAAATCACGTGCTGGGCAGTTACCTAAGAGTATGAAATCTTCCTACTTGCTTTTTGAATGAAACTTGCAGTCTCAGAGAACAAAACTGGATTTGTTTAACATGGCAAATTTCTTTCAGATCGTGGTAGCTGTTCTTGGTCTGTAACCATTGCACAGCACAGCTGGACTTTCCATTGGCTACAAGAGAGTTTAGTTTAACCCACCTTTTCCTGTGGCTCATGAATTTACTCCAAGAGTGCACAAAAAAAGATCTATAATGAATCACTGATCAATAAAGACTATTCTTTTTTCTTTACTTTTTCTTTTGCTCTCTGAATTAGAGGGGAAAAGGGAAAACTTTGATTTCATTTGTTCTGGTGTAAATGCAAATTCCTTCTGGTGAATGAAAGAAAAAAGTGGAGAGTGTGAATAAAACAAATGGATATTTCTAGGCTAGATGGAAGCATGGAGAACACTGATAAAATCAGGAACTTTGCAGACAAAAGTATGGTTTTGGCAAAACATAATTTTCACTTCAAAAAGATATTATGAATAAAAAATGGGTGGGAGATCTTTTAAACACTAGGCCCCAAAATATCACATACATTATTCTCTATCTCTAAAAGTTTGCGTGATACTTATGTGGTGTTTGGGAAAATGACTTTTTTTAAAATTCAAAAGAGGATAAAAACCCTTTTCGTTTCTCTTAGTCCTTCTGAAATGCGTAAGGTTGACAGCTGTTGTTATGAAGACAGAAGAAAAAGATAGAGGTAGAGAACTTTCCTGTGTACTACATCCTCTAGCTAGAATGCTCTTTGCTCTTGCTCCATGCTATGTACTACATATAATGCAAATCTAAATATTCAGAACTAGCTACATGATTTAAGAGGGTGACCAGTCATAAAGAACTTGATGCAAGATTAAGTTTTCCTTTTGTATGCTTAAAAGTAAGCTCTTCAAGACTTGTTCTCAATGTAAATACAAAGAAGCCTGCACAAAAAACCTCGATTAAAACCTTTCTTTTAAGTGTCAGTCTCAAATAGAGGAAGCTCGATTTCACTTCATGATCTCAGGAAAGGCCATCTCTACTAAGCCATCTTTACATGTTGCTCATTGATTATATGCTTCTTTGTATTTGGATATATATTACAGGAAAGAACTGATTTTCTGCATCTTTTGTAATTACACATATCACAGAGCCATGAGCCATGAAACCAGCACAAACTCTATAACAATTCTTTTTTTACCTAGTAGTAAAATGCTTACAATTTATTACGCAGTTACTCAGTTTAAAAGCTTAGTCCCCCATAAGTTATTGTTTTTTTGAGAAATACGCATGCCTTTAGAAGTAGTTCATTAACATTATTCTCTAGTCTTTTCTTTCTAGCTCAGCAGAATTGCTGAGTTCATTTGGAGCCAGTGGCTCCCAGTGAGACTCTAAGTGAGGAGTGCATCATACACCATGGTATTGAATCACACTCGCTTTTCTAATGAAGGATCTACCAGGCCTTTTGTAAGCATGATGCATTTTTGCTTACTGTCATGGCTTTCCCTTCCACCTCCAAGAGGTGTAAACATTTTTACCCTAGTTTTTGTTCAACTCAATATATCTTCTATTACAGCAGCAAGGCAGGAGGACAGCATACTGTACAAGAGTAATCTGCCTAAAAGAGATGGCACAAACACAGCTCCCAGAGTTTCTCTTCTAGTGTAATGACTGATTGACATGATCAGAACAGAATTCACATGGCAGGCTCCTCTTAATGCTATCTTTAAATAATAACACTGCTCCCAGTGCTCTAGAGTAATTGTCTCTCTGTCTGCCTTTGATAACATCAGCTGAGAAGCATGTATTGTCTCCTAGGTTGTTAAGTGCCTAACAAGTCTGGGATTCAGAATTAAGTCAAAGGAAAAAAAAAAGATACCTTTGAAGCCACTTTGCATTGCGAGTTACCTGCCTGCAACCTGAAGTGCCTTACCTCAGCCTAGAGGCATACGGAGTCTAAAAAGGGAGGCTCACTAAGCTCCTTCCTGCTGTAAAAACCTATAAAGGCTTCAGAAAAACAATTGCAGTGTGGAGAAGGGCACCCACCTCTCCCTCCACAAAAAAAGACTTCCCCGACGCACATGTCGGAGAGAGGAACTGGAAGGGCTTTGTCATGAACTGCTTATTCCGAGTGTCCCAATGGCCTGGCTGGGAGTGCACAGCGATGCTGTCTCAGGAGTGTGTTGACTGACATCCACAGGGCTCAAATCTGGAGTTCAGGATACCAAAGGCATCTTTGTTGGTTGTGCACCAATTAGTCCTGGGGAGAGGATGTCCGCTTTATATGTAAACAGCTGTTCTCTCTCAGGTTTGTGGGGTCAAATACCTGTCTGATGTCTGGCTGGCAGGAGAAGCATTTGTGGCTGTTTAAATGTGGGATAAAGCCATGGCTGGAACAGTCTTTGTTCTTTTTGGCCGATGAAGACAGATAAAGGGTGTCATCGGCAATTTGTCTATAAGAAGGGCTGTTATAGCAATTAGCTTCTAACTTTCATTTCATAGTTTCTGCTCGTTATCTTTGACAAATGAAGGGTGCTTCGGATCAGGAGTGCCTCCTGAAATGGAAGGGCTTAACCATGACACTCGTGTGTGCAAACACAAGTTGAAATCACTGGTACAGTGTTTGCTTTACATCACTGCAGTTCTACCACCTGTTAAATTGCTTCACCTCGGTGCTCTGCTGGGTCGCGTTCCAGTGAGCACGACATGCATAACCTACCTGTGGGCTTAGGCAAGTAGAGTACATTCACTCTCCTCCTTCACCGCCTTGCTTGCTTCCCTCTGGTGCTTTGCATGACAAGATGAAATATGTGCCACTGGACTGGAATAAAACAGAAAGCCACTTGCAACTTCTTTAATATGATGAGGACAATGTGGTGAAGGGAAACAACTTTCTGAATTGATCAAACATCTAGGAGTCTTAAAGAATATTGCTCAGCTTGTCCTGAAAAAGATCCACAAAGCTGAAAAATAGTAATAACCCCCAAACACATCCATCACCACTCCAAATCTTCCTCTAATTAAACTGCTTGGAATTCTACTTGGCAGTGATAAAGAATGGCATTTGAGAAAGGTCACAAGAAACATTTTCAAGTTCATTTGTCTGGAATAGATACGTATTTAGATTGTCCAGTTGCAGTGTATTGATCATCACAGTGATTTCAGAGCTCTGCATTTCTGGTGAGGGGGATGGTTTTAGGTAGTAGACTCAAACCTATCTGACCCTTGCCACACGCTTAGGCAGGGCCACAAAAGGAAGTTCCCTCATCGTAAGGTAGGTGCATCATGTGGGCTACTTCAGCAGTCATCCTCTGTGAGGGAACTCAATGAAACTGATCCTTCCATGCAAGTGGGGCAGCTTCTTGCCATTAAACGTGGGATAAGAGTATGCACATTGCCTCAGGAGAGCCAATGCATTGGATCACCACCCCAGCTTGCCTCATGGTAGCTGTTCTTGCTTGTATTGTATGTTGTGACCCTGCAATAAGTGACCGTTTTAGACTGAGGCAGCCGATCTTCCTGAGCTCACAAGCCACATACTAAAATCTTCATGTGGCAAACAGCTATGAGGCATGTGCCCCATGGTCCAGGATGACAAGAGGAGGGAGAGCTCTAGGAGCAATTCAGAGGCAGGATGAGCCAATGGCTCCCCCAGGGTTGCATGGCTCCATGAGGGATGGGACTGTGCTGGGGTGACAGCTAAATGCAGAGCAACTGAGTGATGTTAGCAATGACTGACCCTACTCACTCCATCGGGATTGAATTAACTGGCAGCCTCTGTACCAGTGCAGCGGCTGTGGTCGTGCAGTGGCACGCTGGCCAGAAAGCTCCGTTAGAGCACCACTCCTTCGAATATCTGCCTACAGCTGAAGAACCTCTGCTTGGCAACACCTGTAGACTAAAGGGTGCTCCTCCTGCTTTTTAAAACACAACCGAAACGAATGAACAAGCTCAATCTACTTGCTCTCCAGCAACTACAAACTCCTTTTAACAGTCCAGCTCTATCCAGCTTGTTGATACTCTGCCTTTGATGTACAAAGAATAAATCCCAGCTTCCAACAGAGGCCTGAGCACTAAGGCTTCTGCGTGTGAGAAGCTGTTCTGAAGAAATGGTGACGCACCTGAGCTACTGAAGTTATTACTTGGCTATCAGACTAACTGGTTGCAGACAAATCTGTGGGAAATTCTCTGCTTTGTATTTTCGCTCTTCAGTGTTAACTCTGCAGCAGTGGAGCCTGAGAATGGAGAATGGAGCATCTGAGCTCCATTGGGACTGCAACCCAAGATAATTCACACTGTTTTGAGTCTCCTTACTCAGCCCTAATAGAATTCCTGCCAAACCCAATTACTCCCACTCAAAGCTGAATTAACTTGCCTCTGTAGCAGTAACTTTTTTGCTCTATCTCAATACAAATTGAGGGAAAATAGTTCTACCAAGTAAAACCTCTATACTTACCTGCCTCCAGAGTTTCACTATGGGCCATCTATAGCTGGGTACATAAGTACACATTTCAAACCACTAGCCCAACATTTTCAAATACAAATACCTCTGTTTTTGAATTAGATATCTATTGTCATTGGCCACCTGGGTATTAAAAGGCATTGAGTGTATCCATCCTTTTAAAATGTTTCAACACCTCTGGAAAAAAAAGGAATGAAGACTGTCACGTGCTGTGACAGCAGCAGTCTCCTGATTTTCCTCCAAGTAGAAAAGTGCCTTATTGAGGTGGATGGATTTATGTGAAGAACATTCTGTAGAAACTGGGGTCCAAATTTAAGCAGTGGCTTTAATCAGTGTAGTGGAGACAGCGAGCAGCAAAGAAGTAGGAACTTGTTAGCCAAGTCTCCATGTTTGAACTATAGGACAGGGCTAGAATTGCCAAAGATCGTGCCACTTTGTGCACACGGCTGCTTTGCACGTGCAGCTCAGCTTGCCCACAGGAGCTGTCTTGACAGCAAATTCCCAGTTTTACACTTGTTGGCAGGCAAGCTTAGTGTATACAGGGGAACAGCACTGAGAAACAATCTTATTCCTTGCATCATACTTGATCTGGCAAGTCCTGATGCACATAATTCCCCCCACCTGCACAGAGCAAAGAGTAAATGGAAATTATGTTTTCCTGGATCAAATGTTATCTTCTTCCTCCTTCACATCTTTTTTACTGGTAATAAACAAAAGGAACTTGTACTGTAAAATGGCAAACTCTCTTTTACTTTACTCATATTGTCAGAAATCATTGTTTAGGCTTTGTTTACCCTTTGCTAGAAGCTATAGATGACTTTGCGGGACATTTCTGAGGGCAAGAAGAGAGACTGTCCTGTGATAATAATCACCGAGGTGTGGCTAGCATGGAGCGTACAAGGAAACATGTTTAAAGTAACAGTGCTTGAAAATCTGGTGGCTCTATTTTTTCACTTTATCATCTAAATCCTTCAGTATGAGAGGAAAGATGAAAAATGGGGCTCTTCTTCTTGTAACATCTGTCTCATTAAGACATCTTCTCCTGCACAGTGCAGGTAGGGTTTAACCTTGAGATATTTTCTCTTCCATAAGAAGAGACATGGGAGTCTTGGACAGGAGAAGAGGAAATTCTTCTATAAGGCAAACAGGGATATGTAATAACCCTTAAACCTTTCTGAAGTTCATATCCTAATTTTACTATTCCAGATAATTTTTGTGGAGAGCTTTATAGCTTGGGAGACCAGAAGAGATCACTGTCTTTCTCATCTCACGCCTTACATAGCACACTGTGTTAGAAAAGTTGTCTTGTTGCCCCAGCACTGAGGACATGGTTATGGCTGAACCAGAAAATTGTGTTTCCGAGACCAGAGCAGAGTCTGGTGAAGATGTGATATTCTGGCACAAATCACACTTCTTCTTTAGGCTCCTTTTGGAACAAGACTCTTGGTTAGCCTCCTCTCTGAAAATGTTTGTACATCAAAGCTTAAAATGCTTGATGGTGTTATTTGAAAATCTTTTAAATTCACTCATATGGATGGGAAATGGAATAATGACATCATATCAGCAATAACACTAGAATAAGGCAAAATAGGACATCCAGGCTTGTACACTCTAAGGTTAAATATGTGATATTAGTAAATTAATTTTACATATGTTTGTTGCTGCGCAATCCAGGGAATGGTGACAAATGGAACATAGTCAGTCCAGCGAGAAATACCAAGAGGAATACCAAGGGGAGCCAGGAAAGTGTTGTCAGGCAGCAATGACATCAGCCTGCAACCCTTGCCAGGCTCCCTCCACCACGTCCACAGTTCCAGATCGCCGCTCCGCAAAGGGCCACCACTCCCTTCCCGTTAAATCACTGCACACAGGACCAACTCTAAAAGTATTGTTTTTTTCCCAGTTTACAAGAATGCATCCTGACTACCTGACATGTAATGTTGAATATGCAATTATTTTGCTTATATGAACAAAATATTCAGCATTCCAGATGGATTCCCTTCTTCTTGCCCTACTGTGGTCCCCCCTTCAATTTTGCTTGTTTTCTCCAGAGCGTGTTAAAAGGATGAAGGCTCCCGTTTTGATGACTTGGATCATCCCCTCCACGGTGTGTTTTGTTACCCCATGCTTCTGGGCTGCATCCACTCCCACAGCTGTTTCTCCAGGCTGCTTTTGAGAGTGTATATAATATCTGAATTCCTTAGTAAAGAATCTGTCATTGTGGGGGTCAAATGGATGAGGAAACTGGTAGCTAACTAATGGTTTTTGTTTGCTTGGCTTGTTCATTTCATAAATAGTAGAAAATGTTCTTCGGTCAATGACTGATTTATTTTCAAAGTTTAAAAATGTTAGACAATACTGTGTGGGAAGTGGAATTTAATCTTCCCAAAGGAGACACTGGCCTTCAGTTTTCAGATATTACTTTAAATATGCCTAAAAATCATCAATGGTTAAACAGAGCTGCTTCTAAGAATGTTTTGATGGCTTACAAAGGTCAAACTAAAGGTTAGTTTAACTATTTTAAGTTGCATAACCTTCAAAAGACAGTGACAGCTGAAATAACTCAGTAATTTTATGTAGCAATCAATATAATGGCTGGAAAAGCATGAGAAGGGATATATAATTTTCAGAACTCGCCGTAAAAAACAGAAGTAATGTTTTTTTTGGAAGAGATATATTTTTACTTCAGGATAGATAATGTGCTTTTCTATACCATTGGAAAAAACTCAGTGAAGACAAAGTACTTCAATTTTACCATGAGGCAAACTCAGCAAAATCAATTCTGTTGTCCTCATTGACAGTTATTGAATTATCTTGGAATACAGCTAGGGCTTCCTTCTGTTTTTATGTTGGAATAGCTCATACAAATTAGTATTACCGCTTGTTAGCATTATTCTAGGTAAGCAATGTGAAAAGTAAATTCTTTCACTTGTTCTTGTATTCAGTTTCAGTGGGAGTTAAAATCACAGACACTCTATTAGAAGTTATTTTTTCATTCTTTGTATCTACTGAGCAGCATCTTGTCACATAAGCACTCTCATAATTTTGAAGTGGACGTGTTCAAACATGAGTATTGACAAAGGTAGGAATTTCAAGTCTGTGTTTAAAGACAAAGGGAAAAAAAGCAGAGTCAAATATATTGTTGACCGAAAGATGATCTTATAAGTCCACTGTGGTCTTGGATTTGGAAACCTTGTGGTCCCTCCTATTTCTTCTGTATTTGTCCTGAGAGATCTTTCACCTGTTTGACTCTGCCCTCCCTTAACCCTTACTATTACCTTAGTCTGTGGATAGCTCCGTTCTGAGTCTTAGCCTTTTTCTCAGACCTCTACCACTTAAAGTCTCTGCCTTTTAAGAATGAGGATGTCATATTTATTTGTGTCTGATGTTACAATAATGGATGCTGTAAAAACAGCCACAATTTTCTGTAGGAATTGCGTGTGAACATTTGAGCACACAATTTGTGTCCTTTGCAGTTTTGATCAATACCCTAGAAAAATAATACCAGAAAAACATCAAAAATAGAACATTGAAAAAAATACAGAAAATAATGAATTAATAAAAATAGGAGCTAGTGCAAATATAGACTTCTGAGTACATTGAAATGGAATCTGACATGGCCGATGTCTTAGTCTTCCCATGTCTTCCAAAAATAGCTTTGAACACATGTTCCAAAAATCACATTGAACTGTATTAGCATGTTTGAAAGAAAGCTGTGTAATAGTTAATTTTTTTTGTTTGTTTGTTTGGACAATCCTAAGGTTTGTTTACTTGTTTATCTTATAATGCCAAAATTAAAACTTGAATAAACTTAATTAATTAATTAATAAACTGATACATAAAACTTACTTAATTTACTTTCTGGAGAGATTGGGCACCTTTACCTTTTATTTTAAACCACTGAGCTTATTTGTAACAAAAAATTATTTTCCCCTTTTTAAAGAGATTAAATATTTGCTGAATCAGCATTAATTTTTTACTAACTTCAGTTGATTTGAATCAGTATTTGGGGGAATTATTTTTTTTAATTATTTTTCAAATTTTATTCAGCTCTAGTTTGGATATATTAGCCTTTGTTATCTTATATATCAGCCTAACCAGTTAATTATTCCTGGAAGTTTGCCATTGTTAAAAATTAATTTAGTATTGTTTCATCCATATTTTTTTCAAATGTATATTTAAATTATATACTACTTTCTTTAGTCATTGAGTGGAGCAATTAATGGCTTGCATGAGGTTTGTCCTTCATAAATATCATTAAAAATTCCTCCCTTCAAATGGAAATCGAGCTTCATAGAGCTTGTTATGTCGTGACACAATTACAGCTGTTTTCCTGTTCCAGCTCCAGGGGAATATATATCCATTAAAGAGTCATTAGATAAAAACGTACAATCAACTCCTCAGCGGGAACAAGAACCCACTCACCAAACCACGGGAGCACTCTAGGCGACAGGCTAAATGCAGATACTTTTTTACCTACTCTCTTTCTCTGACTTATCGATCTATCACTCCTTCCTGCATGCTGATGTGGCTTCAGTGCACTAACATCAGTACTGCTGAGTGTTAGGTAAACCCAACGACACACTGGATTGCGCTGCCTTCAGCTAGATCTGCATTAATAAGTTAAATGGATTGAAGATCTTCCTGGGCACTGAAGTCAACTGTCCCACAGAAGAGCCCACATCTATGGTAGCAAATTATTTCACCCGGCAGCTGGGTGACTGCATGCACACTGCCTATCGGAAAAGGTCTGTCGGGCCCTCCAACTCCCAAACCATGCTTAGGAATTGCTTGGGAGAAGTCTGGTTGATGTGGGCATATCTCATGCCATGGGCCATCCTCAGAGTTTATTAGTCTAGACAAACCTATCCCAGTGGCCAGAAATGTTCCCATCCACCCTTTCTGTTACTAATGAAAGCCTTGGAAGCTTCGCCATACTTGGAGTGAGGGTGACGGCTTGCAAGTCCCAAGGTGCTGAGGTGAGTCAAGATGGCTTTTGGGTAGGCATAGTTGCGAAAATGCCTGTCATTATGGACTTCCAATTAAAGACGTGCTTTGGGAGGTTTTTTGTTTGGTACGGATTTCTTTCTTGGATGCAAGTATCTAGATGCGAGTTCTTGGCTTCACTGCTCTTCCAAGAAAGTTTCACAGTGATAATAGTGCAAAGCACTTCAGAGTACCTGAAGAGGAATGGCTAAGCTTAAAGACGGGGCCACGGCTTATTCCTTATACTGCTTTAGTCACTACCATGGGGTTTATGTGAGTGGGAGCCCTTGGCCAAACAGCATAGATGATGGTGTCACAGAGGAGAACACCCTGTATGAACACTATTAAATGGCTACTAAACTTCCTAAAATCTTTTCCATGTTTGCAGATCCCTTCCTTGTCTTCTGAGAGGCGGGCGCATCCCTTATCTGAATGGGAGGCTAGTGCAGGTCTAAGAGCCTCCCATGATGTAGCAAGTCACTCTAATATGGGAATTTTGCTGGTCAGTCTGTGAGGTAAGCCTTTATAACATCTGATGAATCCAGCTGGAGAGACTCTGAATCATGGAGCTGCTGTTAGTATAACACTGTTTACTTACATTTTTTCTAATATTCTGCTGGGGTGGGGGGTGCAGTCTTCAGAAACCTGACTTTTTCAGTGAACGGATATAGTTCAGAAATGAATCTTGGAAGGTGCAACTCACAAAAAACTAATACAACTTCTACTACAGCTGTTTCCTCTTGACTGAGAGCCTGTTTTATTCCACAGACAGCTTTTTAGTCGACTGACCTGCAGGTAGACTTAAGGTAGGTCTTTAGGTTACCAACTTCAGCTTTCTTTTCGTTTCCACATTTCCTCTAGTTTCTGTGTAAGTAGCTCAAGCTACTCACACAATCTCAGGCTGATAATCTAGAAGTGTGCAAGAGCTAGATCTGTATTCTAATTAGATGATTTGCGTTTCTCTGCAGAGAGAGCTGAGCTCTTCAACACAGAGAGTTATCCATTAGTGTTTATTACTGTTGGATCTCCTTTGGAGCTTTCTGTTGTCTAAGCTGAAATTTCAAGATAGCAAAATGCCATGTTTTATTTTCAGATAAAATCAGAAACAGAAAGAAGGAAATGGTTAAAAGCTTTCACTGATCATGAAGTTAAGTGGAGTTACATATGCTGGGTTTGTTTGTATAAAGAACAATGAGGGGGGGGAAAAGGAAAGAAAACAATTTATGCAAGAATTCTCTTTGCTTAATCTCTCTATATGTTTCTAAATATTTGTTCCCACTTCTCACTCACTTTGCCTTCCCAAAATGGAATGACTTTTTGTAATTGTTTTGGAAGCAAAACAGCAAAAGATAAAGCCTTTTAACCTTGATTCTGCATCAGTTTACAATGCAGGGAATCTAGCCATGGCTGTTCTCTGGGTTCTTATAGTAGATGGCACAAAAATGTCGACAGAAATTGGTACTGCTACTGCTTTTTAGTTTTGCATACCATCTTTCTGTATCCCAGGATGTTCCTATAGGCTGAAGTATTGTGGGTTTTCTCAACAGGAGTAGTTTTGCCCACTGATTTTATGGGGAAGATTTACAATGAAGCAGTAAGTATAGGTGATTTCCAGTCTTTGTGAGAGTTCATAATGTTAAAGTCCCAGCTGCAATACAGCTCTGGATCCTATCTCTAGTTTTAAGACAGTCAGAGACTCTAGAACTGAACAACGCTGACTTTTGTCCTATTAAAAATCCAAAGCATTTCTCCCCTCACAACATAGTCTTCAAAGTAAACTTGACCCTGGCTGTGAAATTCTCTCACGCATTGAGATACCAGCTTTTTGTATCCCGTGGACATGGCAGGTTCTGACTGATGTTTGGTTTAGACATATACACAAAGTGCCTGAGGCACCCGCTGAGCCTAAACAAAGAAGCGTGGGGAAGGTCTCACCATATCTATTGTCTTACACTGACATCAGCCTTTCCATTACAAAGCCCTTCAAGACCAAAAGTAATCAATAATGATGAATGTGGTTTCTTCCCTGTATGCATCTGAGACAGATGGAGAGTCACTGTGGACAACAATAGCCTGCAGGCAAGGGCCCCGACGTGGTTGTTTAAAAAGCCCCGAAAACCTTACATAAAGAAAAGGTACAAAGTTTTGTGGGTTTTTTTCCATATTTGCCTGCTTGATGACAGATTCCTTCAGCGAGCAGTAACTGCATTGCCTGCTTGCATGAGGATCAGTGCTGTCGCTGAGAAGCATCCATCTCTCAGAGAAATGGCAGGCAGTTTTTCTGCATGATTCTCTCTGCATCTCTCTTCCTTTCCAAACTCCCATTTCCCAAGCTCTCTTTACCCCTTTACCTCTCTCCTCTCTTGCTTATGCTGTATTCTTCCCGGCATGCTCATCTACAGAGCATGATATAGCTGAAAATAAATGCCTCAGTTAGTTGATCTTGGAAAGAAACTGGTTATGGACTATGCTGCATTTTAAACCTCCTTACATGTATCTGTGTTCAGTTAGGGTCAGATGGAGGAAGCAGCCCACAGTGGCATGTCCTCAAAGAGACTTCAGGTATCACCACGATGAGCATGGATGTAAGAAAGCAGTCTTGCCGAGGGGCCAGGAGGTTGGCTTCATGTTGTGAGCAGATGCTGCATATACCTTATCCCATACCTGCCTGCTCACATTTGTTCCACCCACAGCACATCTCCCCTTCGGCAGAGGTATATACCTCTGATAAATGCAAAAAGAAGGGAAATCAGAGCAGGCTGGAAATGATCAGAACTTCATTATTTTTCCAGTATTGTTTTTCAGTTGCCTTAGAGTTCTCTTGCGATGCCAGTAGAGGTACAGCCGGGTAGTTGGGAGGCATGATGACGAGTCATTAGCGGTACCTATAAAAGCATTTACAGTAGCACTCACCTAGGAAAATTATTTTAGACATCTAGGAGCAATGAGAGAACAAAACAGGAACACAAACAGGAACCTCTGAAGTTGGATTTGGCCCTCAGTTCCAATGCGATGAGAGAGAAGCTTTCCTGTTTAATTGTTAATAACAGAAAGCCCAATGTAAGCATATTAGCAGGTTTTTATTACAACATATTAGTAATCAATCAGAAACTGTCCTAATAATATTGTACATAGAGTTCAACAGACTGTGCAGTAGTGGATATAAATAGGGAAATATTACATGAACGTCACAAGATATTTTAGTGTTTTAATTAGCATAGAATGGGACTACTTGATCTTAAAGTGTGGCTAGCTTTGTTTCTGAACATACAATCCCCTCCACATCAACAGGCATTCCTAGCCATGTCAGCTGCTTCACTGGTCACCTAAAAGGATATGTAGTAATGCTGGCATGCTTTGCTTTTCTGGACAAAGTCATCTGCAACACCTGGGCTAAATTATTGACCAATGTTACCGTCTTTGTGCGTCGGGGGAAGCAGGGGGAGGCGGGGCGGGAAACCCGTTGGAGACAAAGCTTGTGACATCCAGTGAATGCTTCTAATTCCCAGATTCTAATTTACATGGACCCTGGCCATGAGTGCGTTTCTAACCTTTCCCTTTCCTTCTTTTCTCAGTCTCAGAGCTCCAGAAGAGCAGGCGTGCTCTGTCCACTTCAAGCCCCATTTCTCCCACACCAGCGGAAAGGAAGGAGAGGGGCTGGCATTTTGAATAATTTATTCCAGTCTTCCTGCATGGGGGAGGTGGGGAAATCAAGGGCTTCTGGAGTCAGTGGGGTTGAACTGTTGCAAATGAGGGCACCGTTTAGCTCTGGATCAGGCTAATTCCTCCCTGTGGACGGCCTTTGGAAGAAAACAAAAAAGCACACCCAAAGACAGATTGTTTCCTTTACATTACTAACAAAAGTGTTTATTCTAGTAAAAAGCTGGAGAGGAGCAATTAGAGACTTCAGGGAATACGCTAAGTGAAAATGTGTTTTTGGTTATCCTGGAGTACAGAAAATTTACTAAATTGCCATATTTTACTTCTTGTGGTCACCAGTGACACAGTGACCCTGTTGTGGTAATGCACTTCTGCCATGCTCTGAAAAATCCGATAACCCTTGCAGCCAGCCTGCCGGAGCCCCAGAAATGTGCTGTGTGCTGCTGCTTGCTGCTGCTGGGCTGTATATAGTGCCCTGGCTACAAGGACAGCAAACATGTCATGTCTCGCTATGTGAAAGGGAAGGGATAGCAAGAGGCAAGTGACCCTAAAAGTCCTTCCTGTAGTTTATTTGCAGCAATTCTATATTTACAATGCATCTAAAAAACCCTGCATCCAAATCTGTTTGGCAGGTGAGTTATCAGTTCCAGCCCAAAAACTTCATTTACGTATCTAATTTCTACTGATTGGAAAAGATGAAGTAAGTAGGAAAGAACAGGATGGACAGATGAAAATGAGTCAATGCAAGCTTTACTTTTAAAATATCTCTTTCTTCATTATTTTATGTTTTATCCTAAAGCCATGCCTAGTCCCTGAGCACAAATGTGAATGTTTGAATCCTCTCCCTTCACTCTTCGTATGCCAAGTTAAGCATTTGCCCTGAGCCCTTGCATCTGAAAGGGACGCCCAGGCACTGGGGTGGGCATCGAATGACCCCAACAGCTTTCAGCAACCTCGCTGCATGGTTGGTTGTTATGCTTTCTTGCTCGAGGGTTGGTTCGCTGAAGTATGAGACATTGTGAGCGTACTGTAGCTTTGCCATTTGTGTGTGTGTGTGTGTCTGTGTGTGAGTGCACACACGTGTGCACTACAGCATGTAACAGCAGTGAGGCTGGAGGATGTTGCAGCAGCCAGCCTCTCCTAGACACATCCCTGCTGCATCTGTCCATCTAGCTCAAATGATCTGCTGCTCTGAAGCCACTGATGTCTTTCCTTCAAGGACATTCAACAGTGTTTCTTAACAGAAATGAAGGAAACCTTGAAAAGCTACTACCCTTCCCCTATTTCAGTCTGGTATGTCCTCTAGTGTGGCCCCAGCTGTTTTCATTGTTGTTCACTGTATTTAAACAGAATAAAAAAAAAATAAATCTGTACCTCTTCTAATCTCTACTATCATTTAAAGTTTCCTCTCATCCCTTAAAGGCTTGTACACAGTTCTAAAACAGAAGACAACAGCTTACAAAGATGAACCCTAAAAAAAACCCCCAGTGATAATCAGGTAAGAATACCCAATTCTCCCTTAGATCCTTCCCCATTCTTTTTTTTTTTTTTTTCCCTGACCTCTATCCAAATCTCAGAAATTATATGTTTTGGAGGTCAGCAGACTTGTATATACTGAATTAGCTGATTTTGGATAAAGCAGCAGGCTGAATTCCAGCATTGTAGCCTGTCACTAGGTCTCCCTTCCTGCCTGTAGTCTGAGATCTACAGCTCAGCCTTTTGCAGCACGAATGGAGAGAGAGGCAATAATTTATACGGAAAGGTAATTGGCCCCTCTTGCAGATCACTGGTTTCATGCTTCTGATAAGACATCCATCACCAACCAGTTGTCAGTTTCCATCTTCAGATAGTTTTAATGCAATGTGTGTCTCCCTCCTCTGCCAAAAATATTGCAGTGACCTTCTCTTGAGATGGCTACAGCCTGGGCATCGTTAGCAAGATCCACACCTGAAAGGAAAGTCTGTAGGTTTTTGACCAAGCAGAGGTGAGAAAACACTAGTGTGGCTAAAGCTGCCACTATAAACATTTGTTGCTATAAAAAGCAATAAAAAGCTGTAAGCCATGAACAGAGCAGATGCACAGTCTTGGTTGGCTGGTCAGTGCAAACCCTGCCAGCTTCAAGCTCTTTTCCAAGCCTGTCGGCAGTGGCTCTGTCTTGTGTGGGCTGAGCTTTGGATTTCTCATGCTCTGTCAGACTACTCCTGCTGAGTCATGTGAACCAGAAACATAAAAAGGGGCACCATGTGTTGACTCCATGAGATGCACTGAACTCAGGGACTGGCCATACCAAATCTTACCCTACAAAAGACTGACATCATGTTAATGAACAATTTCCTGATGGACTCCTCTCAGCAGTTGCGTAAGTGTGTTATATTTTGTCCTGTATTACATGCCAGAGACCAGGCAAATCTAGGCTGGATGCAAAAAAAATGGAAAAAGGTGTGGCCATACCATCTTCTGCGTACTTTCCCTGTGCCTGACTAACAGACGTTAAGTACAAACCTTTCCTGTGGCATCATTCAAACATCTTTACTTGATTAAACCACAAATGGTCAATGTATTGACTTCCAAGGGTAGATGCAGCAGTCCAAACTGAAGAGGTGGAGCCTATTCTTCCTTAGACATTTGGCTCCCTGACAAAAATCAGTGGTGGCAAGAAGAAAATCTGAAATGAAACTTCTTGATCTGGCCCTGCTTCTTCCCAGCTGGCTCACTGTTCTCAGGTTGCAAGGGCTACATCTGTACTGCTGGACTAAACACTCCCAGGACTGTTCTCAGCAGCTGGCAGGGGATGAGCCACCTCCACAGTATTACCCTCTCTCTCCCTGCAGCGCAGAGCGGCTGCAGGCAAACAGACAGCTGGGAATGGTCTCTGGGCTGTGCTAACTCCCAAACCACACCTGTGGACTGTGATATAAGGATGTGCTGAAGGCTTGCCAGAAACTGTTCTAATAAATTAACAATACAGATGATCAAGTTTCAGGGACTAGGAACGTTCCTTGGCACTGTACTAGCTATACCACAGTAGATAAACAAAGCAACCCACGTTCTGGACAAAAAACTGTATTTTCAGCCGACAGCAACTGTTTTCTGGTGTCTCAGACACCCTCACTGTGGATTTCTAAGGCATGCTAGAAGCTGCCACATCAACACACCACAAAACTAGTTAGATATCTTGTCCATGTTGGACATTCCTAGTTGGTAACTTACCCTCCATTTAATCTTCTTCCGTTTCATCTCCTAGTTTTAACCATAGCCAAAAAAAAATGCTTGCAGTCCATGAGGAGTTTAAATTATACTGCTGATACTGAAATTACAGTGTTCATGCTTTAAATTATACTTCCAACTTGGACGTTACCTTTTCTTACTACATCAGGATAAAACCCATGAGGCTTTTCCTTTCTGCATTTGGTCATCAAGTGAAAATGCTTTCCCTCTGCCTGACCCATGCGATCTGCTCCAATGGGCAGGACAGTGCGATCGTGTGTCAGAGCGCAGAGCCCAGGTGGTGCCTTCTTGAGTTGTTTTTACTGTACTGAAACTGCCACCGCGCCTGTGCTCTCAGCACCGTGTGATGGGAGTTTGTATGTTGTGTTTGACAAACCCTGCCTGTCGTAAATTACCTTGTACACCTAAATGATATGTAAGTAAGGCCTAATAATAGCAAGAGCAAAAGCTGCTCCAAAACACTTCTATGCATCATTCACAAGAGTAACAGAACTCACTGTTCGGTTCTGCTCTTGATCTTGAAGCTACTTCTTACCGGGTGTTTTTTACTAGTCTGACTAACAGTGCACGCAGAGATGTACATGCTCATTAGGAACTCATTATGCTTGGTGTACGCTCAATCTCACGTTCGTTAATGAACTCCACTGGTGCCCCTTGTCTCTTGCCCTCCATCCCTCGCCCTGCTGACGGTTACTCGCAGGACAATCCCACCAGAACTCGGGGGCGATGGTGAAAACTGAGAGCTGCCAACCTGACTGCATTTACAGATTTTGAGGGTGGGAGAAATCCCTGCAAATGTCATCTTGGTTCCTATTACACTGGTAGATTAGTTTTCTAATGCGTCTGTAAATGGGTATATGATTTACTGATCATATATGACCCACAACTCTCTAGCATGTTTATACGAAAGCCACAAATATACTTTAATGTAGATACAAAATGCTTAAATGTAGCATTACCTAAATGAGCATCATTACCAAATGATGGGGGTTTTAAAGTTTATTTATTTAGTTATTATTTATTTTTCCCTTCATATGACTGAATTTTCTTTTGCAGTCATTTAAAAATGAAACCTTTGAAGTTTTGATGGGTTCAGTTGTTTGATTTGATGGGGTTGCAGCAGGACTGCCGCATTGCTCTATGAAGGAAGACCAGTACCTATTTTCTATCCCGCTAGCTGGAAAGGAATTAGTTGAACCTGTGAGACCTTCCCTTCCACCACCCAATTGCCAGATTACTCTCTGGTGTAATCTGGAAATCAAAGATAACTGTTTATGATTCTTGACTTGTCTATGCAGCCTAGGAACCATTTTAAACTTCTGGGTATTTCTTTATGAATGTCACTGGCAGAACTGGTCTTCAGTGCTGCAGAACAGCTTGATAGTCTCTTGGCAGGCACCAGTTGTGGGGTGTTTTCTGCGTCTGTTTCTCACCTGCCAACATCCACTTGATAAACCTTGGGAGCAAAACCAGCCTTTCAGTTCAACTGTGCATTGTGCACCATTGAGCTAGCTATGCTACCACATCCTTAAGACGGAAAATGACTGTGCAAGACAGTGGAGCTGGCGTATCTTTTTCTGCTCTTGCGTTGTAACTCTGAGGGTGCAAAACCCTCATGAGCCGCACTTACCTCACATCTTCCTGCCAGAGAAGCCATTCACTGTGTTTCCTTTAGCGAGCGCTGTGTTGCTGACAAGGTAAGTGATGTCCCTCAGCTGTCCTGCCATGGGACAGAGCTGATTTTCTTAGGTAGCTTCACCAAGCAAGTGCTTGAACACCAAAGTACTATCAAAATTAGTGCGACTGTCACCTCTGTTGATGGTCTTGGCACAGAGGCTAAGGACTGAAAAGGTCTGGAAGCCTAAGTTCCAGAGAAATGATGAGTATGAAGGGTTAATTACATAGACAGGGCATGTGTCCATGTTTTTTCATGTCTGTTTTTTGCTTGACACTTTTGTGTCAGTTGCTGTTTTCACTCATTTTTGTAGTTGTTCTGGAGAGGTCACTGCTGTAAACTAAAAGTCAGGCAAGGACCAACCTGGGTCAGGAGAGAGGCTTTTGGGGCCTTACCCCCCTCACTCCATCCCAGCTGGTGTGTTGTCCCTTCTTGTGGTGTATTAAACAATTGCTGTGCTAGGCTGCAGGGTCCCTCCCCATTTGCAGCAGGGTTGCATTAATCCCATGTGCTTCCAGTTTGGCAGAGCAAATCCAATTCCTTCCTCACCACGGCAGAACATACCACTTGTGACGCTTAGGTTTTTTTGCAAATCACCTGTGGTGAAAAAGCAAGGCTGCCCGTTTCCAAGAAAGTGAAGCTGACAAACAAAAATAAATAATCTGTCCTTCAGGTGAGCTTTCTTTGCAGTACAATGTGCTAGCTATTGGCAGCCTTGTGGAGAAGAATGGTATGAATTGCATGGTCAGCGACTTAATAATTCTTAGAAATGAATCATTGTTGTTAGAGTTTCTATGGGAACAAAGAAATAAATGAATATTTAGGCTATTTGCAGATTAATTCTATGAGAAGATCCAAAGGTTGTGCAATGGCTAGAAGTATACAAAGAAATAAATCATTGTATTATTTAGATTTCGCTAGTTACTGTTACTGGGTTTTTTTGAAAAGTATGTTTTATACAACTTAGTCACAAAACACTTAAACTCAACAGAAGACAAACAGGACATTTGGCTGTAAGTTCAGAACAATGAACTCATGAGGTTTATTTTTATATGCAAGTTTGACTTGGATGCGTGCCATCTAACACAAAAAACCAGTTACCACTTAATGCCTTTTTTTTTCTCTCCTGAAGTGATGAGGGCATCTGGATCCCATTTTAAATTGCAAACTAGGCTTTTTAGCTTTTTAAAACAATTTGCATAGCTTGAACTAATTAATGCTTTGGTTGATGCGTAGGCAGTAAAAGACAACATGACCCCAAGCATGAGAGAGGTGAAGGAGAATTGCATGAATTTTGGCATTTCCTAACTTTTGAGAGCTTGAATTGGCTACCCGAACATTTCAATGTAAGCAGGGCATACGCGCAGCGGATGTCACAAAGTAATACCAGAAGGAGACCCCTAGGATAAGCTATGCATGTTTCCCAGTATCGCAAATAAATGTTCACAGAGCCTAAATACGCAGCCTAATGTTCTGTTACCTTGAGCAAAGCCAACAGCCTCAGCCAGATGTGTCTGTCCCTCGTGAGTTAAGAGCCGTTCGCTGCAGTCCCTGAAGCACGTGTGAGCTCCTGACACCAGAGGCCTAATATCTGTGATCTGCACTATTTCTGCTGATATTGGGCTGATCTCCCTCAGTTCCAGCTGGCTGGACCAGCATCGGCCAATGCCCAGCCAATTTCCTCTCAGGTTTTGGAGTGATGGTTTCCTCTCTCCAAAGAAACTCAAGTCTCTGCAAGCAACCCGTGGTTACGTTCAAGAATGACACTTCTCCAGCCCAAATAAAATGCAGCGGTGATGGCTGAACTACCGTTGAAGCGGGTGCTGCAGGGAAGCGCTCAGTCATATGAAATAACAGAAGCCAGGAGGAACAGAAAATTTCTACTCTAGACAAACTCAGTTTGCATGGAAATGAGGAAACCTGAACTATGCCCTTCCAGACCCTAGTGTCAGATGCGTATTCCTAAAAGAGACGGCTTGGCTTAGGTTTTGCCCAGGTTACAGTATTTTGCAGCGCTGTGGTGGGGATGGTTGGAGGAGGGATTGCCTAGCTAGAGTGCAGTGCTACAGACTAGTGAGGCGTTTCTGCGGAGCTGTGCAGGAACTTAACTCTCGACAAAACATTTAGGTTTCATGATACAGCTTGTCCTGCCAAAAGCATTCTGGCATTTTGATCGTGCTACCCTTCAACCTTCTGCAGCCTGCAATTCTTCACAGACAGCTTGGCTACAATTTGGGCTTTTTTCAGAAGATGGCAAAATGCATACCCTGAATCCCAAGAACTGGGGAATGACTGTTGCTTGAAGAAAATGTTGCTGGATTATTTTAAACTTGGACAAAACCATTTTTGTTCCTTGTTCACAGAAATAGTTAAAATGATTTACCTGAAATGTTCTGAAGCATTTTTCTTTGAGGCAGATACTTGCCTGGCACCCGGGAAGGATGAGCCCCTGCAACGACACTGCCAGGGGACAAGAGGGGCTGGGGATAGATACTAGATACCACATCTAGATACTGAGTCCAGTTTTGGGACCTGGCACAGGAAAGATGTGGACCAACTGGAGGGAGCTCAGGCAAGGGCCCCCAAGGTGGTGGGGCTGGAGCACTTGCCCCATGAGGGGAGGCTGGGGGAGCTGGGCTGGGTCAGCCTGGAGAAGGGATGGCTTTGGGGCACCTAACAACCCCCAGCACCAATGAGGGGTCATGGAGGAGATGGAGCTGGGCTCCTCACAGCGGTGCAGGGTGGGAGGGCAAGAAGCAATGGGCACAAGTTGAAATGAGAAGGGTTCAGACTGAGCATAGGGAGAAACTTTCCCCATGAGGCAGTGGAGCAGGTCAACCTGAGCGGCTGTGCTATCTCCATCCTCGGAGGGTTTCAAGCCCCCACTGCTCCAAGCCCTGAGCAGCCTGGTCTGACCCCAGCGCTGGCCCTGCTTTGGGCAGGAGGGTAGACTGGGTCCTTCCCAGCCTGATTTAGCCTATCATCCTCTGATCTTAATTGACTGAAAATGGGGTCCTGCTCTAAACACACTTATCAAGTGGTAGTGCTGCCAATGCTGCCTACAGCAGCTGTGCTGAGCCTGAGATCGGACCGCTTTCATTGCAGATATGATGGACAGCATCCAACCAGCAAATGTGGGACACCTTTTTCTTTGGTTTTTTTCTTTTTAAAGGTATTTGAGGAGCTTGTGAGGTCTGGGTGAGCCTTCCAAATAGAAACCTAACCACACAGATTCATCTGTGTAAAAACCATATACGGTCTTAAACGACTGTGCTCAGGTCAATGCAATGTTACATTTTACTATATGCTATTTGATACAGATTAGATTTGTAAATTGAGAAATACTGTAGCGACCCTTGCCAGGGCTGAGCAATCCAAGAAATATTAAGTTTAAAGTCGATTCAGATCTGAACGCTGGAGCTGTATCCGCAGTTTTGCACGCCATCCAGTTTTTCTTAGTATCTATCACTGTTACTATTTGTTATGACAGCTACATTATTTGTGGGGTAATGGAACATTATAAAACAAAGCAGAGCTGTTTAAAGTATCAAAATTCCCTTACTGTGAGTACTTTTGTCTTAGGTTTCATTATTTTTTTAGGTCATCCAGAATGTACATTTGTATACTGTAGACATGATAAATCTCTATATTAATCTTTGTGACCTGCGTTTGCCCTGACTCATGCGATCTCAGTATTTCCACGGTAAAAAATAACAGAAGACTCAATGTAGAAAATTTAAGGCATTTACTGTGTTTATAAAACTCTCTATGGGCCTGATCTTGTAATTCCTTTACTTGGTTAAATTTTCATTATTCATCTAAGGACTGTCGCCGAAGTGTAACATTACGTGTAAGGGGAGGCTTGTAACATTGGGCCCTGGTGAGATGTTAACATTAGCAGCGATCATCCCTGTCTTCCATCAGGTGGAGGAAGTCGTGGAAATGAAACAAGAAGTTCTTGTGGAAATGATCACATCGGCCACATCTGCTGGGGAAAGCTGGAGCATCACGCAGGGAAGCTGCAGGTGTGCTGGGGCGGGAGGGGCTGAGAACAGCCCCGTGCCCAACCGAGAAGCAAAGAGCCGGGCGAGGGCAGCCTGCAGGAGCCTGGGCTCAGCCCCACTGAAACAAGATCAGGTGCCACAAAGCAATGCAGGGCACCCGGGGGGAAGATCTAGAGGGGGAAGAGGCAGTTATGGGGATCGGTATGAAAGCAGCAGCATTTTTAAGAACT
The DNA here is from genome assembly GCF_000699105.1 of Pygoscelis adeliae. NCBI lineage: Eukaryota > Metazoa > Chordata > Aves > Sphenisciformes > Spheniscidae > Pygoscelis > Pygoscelis adeliae. The sequence continues at coordinate 6,023,326 of NW_008825619.1, read as the reverse complement.
GTTCTTCACATTAGCCTAAGATGTCAAGCATCTTCTGGTTTATTATTCTTATTATTTCTCCATTCTTATTCCATTATTATTATTCCTTTTATTATTCCATTTAGTTTGATACTAAATAAAGACAAGCAGTAACCGAAAAGGACACCTTCAAGGCCTGGGCGCTCTGCAGGCCCTCCCAGGGTAGACCCTTAACCTCCCTCCTCTCACCACCAGCACCGTCCAGAAGGAGTCAATGAAGGCTTTCATTGCCTCCCTGCTAGGGCGTGATGGCTAATTAGGAACAGCCTATGTGCATGAGCAACACTGCAGCCCCTGCCTGGCCCCAGGAGGGGATGCAATGGCAGCAGCTCCGGGACGTCCAGCCAGGGCTGCAGGAGGGGAGTGGGCACTGGCAAGAGGGGGTAGTGCTGGGGGGTTGCAGAGGGGACCTGGCACCGGCTGGAAATCCCAACCTAGCCATTCCCACAAAACCTGAGAAAAACTCCTCATCCTCACTTGATCTCATGGGAAATAAAACGAGTCTCAAGTCCAGCCTAACCAATTTTCCTAGCCAAAACCATAAGAAAACAAAACAGATTTATTAAGAACAACTAGCTGCACCTTAGCTGTTGCTTATCTGTGAGAGGATGCAGTAAATCAGATTTATCTGAGGAAAGTGGAGGAGAGATTATGCTCTCTACTGTTGTTTGTTTAGCTTAGATGAGTACTAGATATTGCTAGATGCCTTCAAGTTTCAATTTTTAAATCTGTTGCCAAAGGCATGGGGAGATGTATATGAGAGCCAGCATGACCGATGTGAACACTCTTGGCTATTTCATTTCACTTGTCCATCTTTTCCCCACTTCTGAGGTCTTGTTATCTATAATAGAAGCACTTATGCATACAACTGATGGTTCTATATTTGTGAAAAAAATGACATTTTTGGCACATGACAATGGTCACGTGAAGCCAAAGAAGACACAGAAGTCTCCTGATTAACGTATCTGTATAATTAATAATTTTGCAAACTGCCTCTGGAGATTAAAATTTAATCAGGCAGGTGTCTTTTCTCTTTTAACCTCCTGTGCTGTAAGGACAAATTCTCATGAATTTTCTTGACTCTCCTGAATTGACTCTCCTGAATAAAATTAATTACTTTTTAAAAACTGCTCCCTGGGAGACGTAATTCTCTTTTTATCTGTGCTGCTGACATATTCCTAACCTGTTGCTGATCCAAATGTTTTCAGAATCTTTACTTCTTTTTCCTCAAAAACTTGCTGCCTCTCTAAGAGAGATTTGTAAGAAGCAATGGCTCAGAAGCCCTTATTTCTAACTTTCTGAGCTGCCCTCAAATTTAAGAGCGGACTGCTGGCAAGGAGCAGCAATCTCTGTGCTAGCAAGAGATGTGGTGCCATAGGAGTGAGTCAGGGTATGGGATGCATGCACCTGCATGCCAAAACTAGGAATGGAGGTGGTCTGCTCTCCAATATCCTCTCTCATTTTGCCCTGTGGTGGAGAGGCTGTGCTAGCCATCTCATTCAGCACAGCAATAAAGAGCCCTGCAAAGCTTTATTCTCTGGCTTTCAGGTGTTAGTTACTGACTTCTAGCTCTAACAGTTAGTAAGTTGCCACAAGCGTGCCAACGGCTGACACCTCTGAGTATAGAGGGGTGTCTGGTGCTAGCAGGCACATCGTGAATGACCCGGGTTTGTGAGCTCCTCTTCTTACTCTGCAACTGAGTGGGCGACACCAGAGAAAAACAAGACGACTGGTGCTATAATCTTGCGCCGAGGGCTTCCCACTTAATTAGTATAAAAATCTAGCTCATTTGTAATGTTCAGAAATACCAAATTTCATGCCTTTCCAGGAGAGATGTGCTTTCAGTCTGTTAGAAAAAAAGACAGTTTTATCTTTTCCTTGCACCAGCATGCAAAGAAGTTGTTTTGAAAAAGAAAATCTAATTAAAAACTGTTAACACAATCTTCACAGCTGAGTCACGTTCCCAGGTACCTCGTGTTCCTCATGTTGTGTCAAAGAATAAACATCTGACTCAAGACGGAGGCTGCTGCTCCTGGGTCCAGGCACCTGAGTGCTAGGTGTTGTGCTATTCATTATCACAATGCTTGAGACCCTTTTCACATCTAGCCCTGAGCCTTCCTCTCTCTGCAGATCATTTTGCTTTTCTTTTCCAGTTTCTTAAAATATTTCGTCTGTCTTCTTGCTGATGAGATTCCTGGAACTGTGAGGGTCCTGGTGGATTCATAGGTGCAGTTTGTTATAACTTGAATTGCAGGTGTTCAGAAGCAAACCTGGAGAGGGGGCAGAGTTTGCCAGCGGTGCTCTTCAGAGCAGAGGAAGGCCATGTTCCAGAATCTTGTCTGCAGAAGGAAAATGGAAATAAAAAGAAAAGGATTTTGTTTGGAAGAACAGCAGAATGACCAGAACTCAGTACTAGTGCTACTAAAAAGGCTACATAAAGCGTTGTGACCAGATGTTTATCTGTATTTATATTATAATGGATAAAAAGTTACCACCCTCTCATATGAAGATGTTTTAAACTCACCTGGTTACGCTGGAGCTGATTAATTTTGCCAGCATGGGATTAACATACTGTATTGACTGCTAGCTATTTTGGTATGTTTTTTGGGGTTTTTTTTTTCAATATCAATTTAAGATAGTAGAGTCATCAAAAATAACAGTGTAGTTATTTGACTGCTAGTCAGCTGGGTTGAAGTTCAGCCTAAGGGCCAAATAAATCATAGGGAGTCATTCCACTCAGTCAGATAGACTCTGGGTCAGGTACTATAGCTTACGTTGTTGATATTAAAATATCTTCCTGGTGTGTCATACAAGCTGTCACAATTTTATGTGGGGACAGATCACAATTTCACACTATTTCTGCGCAAGTATCTGTAGTGCGGTACCTAACAAAATACTAAGTGCTATTTTTTATAAATTTGACACAAGGAAACATGAATTTATAGATGAATATTGCACCATCAACCCCCTAATAGAATATAATCTATGTCTGTTTCTGTGGCTTTCTCATTTTCTAAGGAATAAAGACTGGAATTATTGAATTCCTTTACAAAAGGCATTTTCCTTGGGTGTTTTCCATGGATGTATCAAATTTAGGTGTAAAACAAAAGAGAGGCAATCAAGAATGGATTAGCAAACATAAATACTCCCAGAGATCGTGAGATCCCAGTTTGTCGGGGAGGGTGGACAAAGGCACGTGGTAATGCACAAATACTCATCTCCTGCACTAGAGACCTGGTGTGCTGGAAAGCTAATGGGATTGATGCAAAAGGGCAATGTGGAAAGAATTGGCCTAGTTCCTGCAACCGTAGTATGTGTTTGATGTGCAGTGACATTATACTTGTGGAAATAAATTATTTAGGTTGGTCTGAGGGGGTCAGCAGAGAAATTCCTATGGCTAGACATGAATTGTCTTCCGACACTTCAGGTACCTTTTCTGTTTGTTTGGGATTTTTTTCCAATTCCTGTTCTATCTGTGAAAGCAGTACTAGACCAGAGTACCCAGTGTTCAGTTGCTCCTAGATCTGGCTGACAGATGACACTTTTGCACAAGGGAGAGAACTGCTCATGCTGCATCTACAGTGGTTTTTCACGTTTGATGGCAGGAAAGGGCCATCTGTTTTCCATGAATAACAGCATGGTTATGATTAGATTGTTCTTTAGGTGCTGTCACAGCATGAGCTGGTCCTTTAAAAGATTTGTGTTAAACTTTCCCCATGTATTAATGTAGTCTCTTTAGCATCAACAGAGTCTGGTCTAGGGAATGAGAGTTTAGGAATCAATATGCACGTCTATATAGTAACTGGTGTAAACGTGTTTGGATTTGCAGTCGTGGTATGTTTGTGGTATGTATGTCTGAAAAAATGTTGGTTTATTTCCCAAGTTATATGTGTTATTTTTTCAATATGTGCTTAGCATTTTTCTAAACCAGAAATGAGAGGTCAATTTCCATAACGACTGTCAAAAAGACCCAGATATTTCCTAATATTTAGAGGATGTGCCTTATACATCAGCGCTAACATAAAAATCTAGCTCTGTGCGAGAACTGACAAAAGAAAATGTCTCTCTTAGCAGGCAGGAGCCCAGCCTAGAATATTTTGTTCTCTTATTTGTATCTCTAAAGAGCTAAACCTGTGGTTACTAGGAGTGCTTTCTGTGCAGCTCCTTCCTCCAGTACTTGTGTATTCCTCAAGTGTCCTTGAATCTCCACAGGAGTCTTTCTCAAAGGATGTTTGTTCTTCCCAGTCCACCCCAGGAGCAGACCAACCTGCAGCTACGTAGACTGCGTGTTAGGTTTTAATTTTATTCAGTTCCGATATTTGTCATTCACTCTGCTTCAAGTAATTTTTTCCTATGTTTTTATGTACAAAAGAGTTTTACATTGTTGGATAACATTCGGTTTAGAGCAGGACGTGAGAGTAAGAGGGCAAAACAGCCATAAGCCTCTGTGAGACATCAGCCAGCCAGGACTCTGGTGGATAGTAGAGACAAGATTTCTGGGATTTTCAGCCTGCTGTGATGTGCACAAAATCAATCAATTTTTATATTTCTGTCCTTGAAAGGTTGGTTTAATATGTACCTGATGAAATCAGGCTATGGGCTCCTCTAATTCTAGTTACCGTGCAGTCAGTTAGAGGTAGAAAAAAAATTTATAATATTGATAAAGTTGAGCTTTCTGTTTAAGCCAATTTCTCCAGGAAAGTGAATGTTCTCTCCTCTTGAAGAAAATTGCTCAAATTTAAAGGCATTAAATGTTTAATCATTTGTTACTTGCAAATACTGCTGATGGTTGTGTCGTTTACCTAGACTGACTCTCTGAGAAATAGGAAGTGGTTAAAAATTCTTTTAAAGTTTTTCTGAAGACAAAGAAGAACTTGTGAATTGTCTTGTAAGATTTTTTTCCACCTGAGCTGAACTGCTAAACCTGATGTTTGACAGATAAATTAGTAAAAGAGGGCAGCTTGTTTCTGTCTGTTGGTAATTTGAATTTCTGTACAGTGGATGAAATTTTGCTCTCCTTTATGAAGACATACATTTGGAAAGTATAAATGAAGTCATCTGAGTGTCTGCTGTAAAACTGGTGTGAGAGCAGATTGGATGATTTTCACAGGATTATTTGGTCCATGATAGTATAAAAGTGGAAACAATAATAACTTTGGATAGCTTTATCTCATCTAAGAACATTGGAGAGAAGGGAAGACAGGAACTGCTGACCCTACGTACAAGCAGCAGTCCTGACTCGTTTGTACTGAGTCCTGCCAGTTGCGTTGGAAATCAATACCTAACAGAGACTACATAATAATACAAATCACTGTAGCATTATGTATCGAAGGTCTTCTCTTTTGGATTTAACATGTAGGCCAGCTATAGCAGTTGGCCAGTTTTCTTTCACTCCTTTTTGTTTGCTCCTGTTAGGGATGAGTGTTGTAAGGTAGCCATCCTGCTTTAATTATTGATCTGTCACTCTTTATTTTCAAATGCCTTCTTAAAAATCAGTTTTGAAAAATCGCCACTATTCCGCGGGTGAGGCTGGTTTTTAGCCAGAGCAGTCAGTAGTTGTCTCACTGCTGAGACTCAGTGGATAGACTGTGAATACTAAGGACCAGAGAAAAACATCTTTTCTATGGAAAAGCCTGTCCTAAAGACTGTTGAAATTAAAGGTCCCATTAATTTCCCTCCTCTTTAGATCGGGTTCTGATAGTGTGGACACTGGTCCCCAGGGACAGCACATGAGCTCTGGCCTTGAGGAGGGATGAAATAAAGCTATCTCAGTCTGGTCATTATGCTCATGGCCCAGGCCAAAGTGCTGTAACTCCCCCTGAAGGCAGAGCTTCCCTTCTCTCTCCTGCTGTAGCTACACCTCTGCACCGGGCATTGCAACTTGCTACCAGCTGCAACTGGACTTTGGCACATAAATGAGTGCAGCTGTGTGTTTTTTCCACCCCTGCTCTAAGCTAGCTATACGTGTAGGCATTGGGGCTGCACAGACCATTCCTGCCTTGCACCTGGCTGCTTTGGAGGACAGGTAGAGCAGACACGGAGCTGCTTGTGCCCATCCTTGTAGACAGCATCTTCAATTTATTCTATTATTTCCACCATTATGTTGAAACTTGATGTCCTCTCAAAAAAGAGGATTCAGTAACGTCTTCTCTACTTCTCCCTCCCTCCTTCTCTCTAAATAAGTTCATTCTTAGGACAGATTCAGATAGATTGGGAGCCCTAGAACTGCTTATACAAGTCTAAGCGAGTGGCTTCACTCCTCCACTTTCCCAAGGGAATAAACTGATAAAGGAATATGTTTCAGTGTTTTATTGCATTGGTCATTGACATTAACAATGTGTTTTTCCTCTGCGTAAACCTAATGGTTCCCATGGCACTTTTTCCTGGTGTTCTTGGCAAAAATTTCCTCCTTCTGCTGCTACCCAAGTTGTGGTCATACTGAGCTGTTGCGTTCTTCTCTAGGAAATAGCTATATCTGCATTGTGCATGTGTAGTCTGCTAATATATAATGGAAACTTACAGGAAGAAAGAGACGACATAAATGTAAGACTTAGTACCTCCCTTTACAACGGAAGTTTCCGAGCTGCAATGCAATGGTACACAAGCATGTTGAAGCAGGACTAATTTTGTCACTGGATTACAGTAAAAACAAAACGTGCAATGTGTATATTGTTCTGGTCCCAGCAGATAGTTCACAGACATAAACACTGGGGCCAAAAATAGTCAAGTCAAGCTTAGCGTTACTTTATATAACCACTTAATCTGCTACCTTTTCTTACCATACCCTCAAATTGAAAGGCAGCAATTTCGCTTCCAGCCATGCTGTGTTTTGTTATGTGTTCCGAGTTTCCTGGGATATAACCATCTCTTTTCAGTTGTGCGCTGCTGGCTGTAGTTATGACTGCTGCAGCTCTTACTGCATGGCTTTATTCGTGCAGATGCCAGCTATTTGTTCAAGTGCACATAGTGTACTTTGTCTGCCTGCCTTTGGCCACTAAACCCATATGCATATAGCAATCGGTTTGCTGAGGCTCTGTTCTAGCCTTGCTACATTCCTCCTGAAAATTTGCCATGTGACAGAAAAAAAGCACAAAGTTAACTATTTCTAGCAGTGAACAAGGAATGTTATTAAAGAAAAAGAATGATCATACCCGTGGAGAGTCAGTTATTGAGAATCATGCTTACCTTTGCCTTCTAGATATAGATTTAGAAAATAATTATAGTCATCCTCATAAAGCACCTTTTTACAACATGGTTTCACCCAGTGATATGACTTAGCATTGAACAACATTTAGTCACGCACATAGCCAAAGAAGGCACAGACAATTATTTCTGTCTTAAAAAAATACATGCTGTGAATTGTTTAAGTGTTTGGGAAAAATTTTCACTTCTGTCCAGGTTTATAAAAGCTAGTTCATTGTGTTTAATCTCACTGTTTTTCATTTTAAGTACTACAGCTTAAAAAGCTGAGGCAATAATCACTGAGAAAACAATTTTAAAGAAAGTTTCTAGCCTTGGGACACTTTCTTAATGGTTGGTGTTTGCTATATAATTAAGCATTTGGCACTTACCAGGTTTCATTTCCAAAGCACTTTCTTTGTACCTTCTCTAATGGTACTAACAAGAAAACTTGCAGTTTTGAGATATATCCTGCTCTATCAAGCAAGATAAAGCCAAAGCTACGCCTTTGTCTATTTCTGGTTTCTACATTTGAAGTGGTCTTTTTTTAGCCATTTTGAATACAAATGCATGTTGAATAGGCTGAGGAATGGGAAATCCATGTGTCTTCAGCAATCCTGTAAGTGCTGACATACTCTGAACAGCATGTCTGTTCCCATGTCTGGAAGACAAAGATAGAGAAAGATCATTTTCTTGCTCAAGTATTTTCCTTTTTCTGGCTTCTATTTTCCTGACTGAAATCAATATTTCAGGGCTAATGGATGAGGACGTCTGCTGTTGCTGCCTAAAATGCTGACCTTGGCAATCAATATATTTAGCTTGGAGCATTTGCGATGTCAATTACTATGATAACACTTCAGCATTTGCTGCCTGCAGAATGTCTGGGTTATTGGGTTAGAGTTCCCCTGCAACCTTATCTTTCCCACTTTCTCTCTTTTTATACTCTGTAACTGCTGGGGACTCTGAACCCTCGAGCACAACTGTGTTAAGCAATTATTTTATTAGGACTGGATGAATGATAGTTTTTGTTTTGCTTTTCTAATTTGTTGATCATTTTGAAAATGCAGAGGGACAAGCAAGCTGTTCTGAATAATAAGTTTCACTTCAACAAAAAGTGCTTTGTTCTGACATTTTAAAATCTTTTCAAGCAGATTTTGAAGATTTCTAATAACAATGAGGTAAAGTTTGCCACAAAGTTATCACATAGTGAAGAAACAGGGCACCTTTTTTAGAAAACACTGAAACATTTGACTTAATTTTTTCATTGTGGTCTGTAACTTAAGTGAATAATTTGATTGTAGCTGAATGAGTTTAGCGTCACGATTGTACTTTTTTTTCTCCAAAATTGATTTCTTTTAAGAAATATCACATAGCCCAGGATTTTAACCCTAGTAATTTCCAAGTCCTTTCAAATTGGCACCTTTCTCCCTTCTCCTCTTTGTTTTATTCAACGTGAGCTGCCTAGTCTGTGGGGTTTTCCTGCTCTTGCCTGAACAGAATAGGGTTAAACACCATCATCCCTGCCAGCACTCATGCTTTCTGTCCATTGTCAGTTTGTTGCTGAGCTTCTGTACCAAATTACCTGGATGCAGTAAAGACCTTGACCTTGACATCAGGTTGATCCTTGTGACCATAAAGGCTCTCAACAGATCTAAGAGATTATTGACCTCAGTCCAGAGCTTCAGTAAAGTTTGTCAGTCTCTGTAGAGCGTACCAGTAGATAGACCGTTATAAATGATGGCTTTTTATTCATAGGGCAGTCTTGAACTGTGGCATCTAATCTTATTAGAGAAAATTAGGTCTGTCTTGGAGCTTTAAAACTTGTTTGTGGGGCTCTGGCCCACAAGTTGTCAATCAACTGAAACCTGTCACAAAGGTTTACGAAGAATGACCATAAATTGCTGAAGAATGACAGCTATTGTACATGACTGCATTGCCTTCAGATCTGTCCAGATCTGCATTTTTTGCAAATTAAAAGGAGTCTGTGGTTAACAGAATAAATGCTTTGCCTGATAGAGTGTTGAAGACAATTGTGAGTATTGACGTTATTTGTATTATATGGTGTTTTTTTCAGAAGGAGCAAAGATTGCTAAAAATGAGACTGTGAAGAGGTATTATTCATGTGTACTTGTATCAGCTGAAAAATTTGTTCCTCAGTCCTGTAATAACCAATACATTTGCACACATATGGCACTGTTTAAAGGGTTTTCAAATGCTTACAATGCTGAATAAGCAAGGTCTGGCCTGAAGCCCTTCAAGGTAATTGAGAGCTTTTCCATTTACTTCAATGGGCTTTGGCTTAGGACATTAGTGAATTTAGTCTCTCAAAACCACTTGAACTATTGTTATCCTCATATACTAGTAGAGAACTGAGACAAAAAAGTGAAATGACATGCTGTCAGTCACACAACAAGTTGGCAAAGACAGTATAAGAACTCAGTGTTTTTTGCTACCAGTACAGTTATTCAACCACCTCTGCTCTCAATAGAAAAAGAGGGGGGGGGGGGGGGAAGGGAAAAAAAAAAAAAAAAAAGGGGGGGGGGGGGGCAAGGAAAAAAAAAGCAAAAAAGTGGAGATTTTTTATGCTGGTGAAATAGCCCTGTGAATGGCTTGAGACTAAAGAGTCAAGCTTTCATTACATATAGGCTGTCCTAGCTAATGATATCTCAGGTATGCCCTGAGCTCCCTGGGGTTTATGGCCTTGCTGGGGACATCGCTCACATGGGATGCAGTGATGTGATCCTCCCTCCCTTGGCCTGAGCTGCAGTTTCCTGGTGCTGATGGGGACGATGTTGGCAGCTGTGAGTCATGCTCAGCACCTGCACTTATGTGCTCTGAAGGTGCTCAGAGAGAACTCAGTAACAGCCAGACTCCAGGAAAATATTTATTAGATGCTGCATTCAGGGAAAACGAATATTGACACAACAACAGCCTACATGCCTGCTTCTATCCACTATGGCTTACCTCTGCCTGGGACTGGTGAAGGTGCTCCCACTTTGCATACTCCTGTAAATGTCCCCTTTTTGGCTTCACAGTCTGTTCTCACCAGAAGAAATTTTGCAGTGTAAAGGAGAGCCAGGGTGCAGACAGCCTCTCGGGCAGGAGACTTTTTGGGAGCTAGCAGCCTCCCTTGCAGTGCTGCTGCCTTCCCCTTGTGCCCCTCCTGTGGCAGTGGGACAGAGGACAGACCCTTCTTGGAGCTCCCGTCAACCAGGTGACCCCTTCAGAGCTCCACATGGCTTCTTGTGCTGTACTTGTCATAACCCTAGCAGCCTTTGTTGTAGGCTTTGTTTGTGCTGATAATTCACAATCTGTACTTCTTAGGTTTTCTATTTTTTTTCCTCCTATGGCTTTATTTTTTAGTTTCTGTCTTTTAGGGAGCCTGTAGCTCACTAGTGGCATGCCCGGGTAGATCTGCTAGCTTTGAGTCCTCTGCGATACATGAGGATGCTATTAGCCTCTGAGATGGATGTGCTTATTGCCTTTTTTTTTTTTTGTATGACTGAAGAGTACAATGTATACTGCTCCACGTTTTTTTATGTTGTCAGCCCTAGGCTGAGCAAATAGCACAAAGCGAAAGCTTTCTTCTTGTCGGATCCCCTCCAAGCCCAGGTGGTCAGACACACAATGAATCCTTTGCTATCTGGAAAGAAGAAAAAGGTGATTTCTGATAATATTACTTTTGCAGGTTGTTCCAGGGGTCATTTTTAGCTGTTCTCTGAGGTGAACAGAGATTCATGCTATTTCCATGCTGACAGAGACGCCCTGCTAGTGCTGCCTGTATGAACTAGTCAGGTATGTCAAAGGAGAAGAGAAAGCATATACAGCCAAAGGCTACAAAACCCTGGAGCTTATTCACCTTCCTTCCTTGACCTCCATACTGATTTGATTTGAGGCTACCTCATCACTATATTGAATGTGATTTACATGGTTCATTAATTAATAAGACAAAATGATATTAAGAAGCCATGACTGCACTGTTAACTAATGGGTCTGTCAAGTTCTCACTGAAGTCTTCAGGGATAATGCCAAAGGGGCAGAACATAGATTAATTCCATTCATATCAACTGCCACTACCTAAATGGTATGACCTAACTGATGGGTTGTAATTGGTTATAAGCCATTGTGACCAGGTTCTAAAATTGGCAAAGAAAAAGAAGTCATAGCGAAATACAGAAGTTTGTTCATCAATCTTTTTTACTCTCTTTAGATCTTTGTAGTCACTGTCATAAATGGATCCAGTCACAATGTTTTCTCATGTGATGTTTTAGATCTAGTTGCTTGAAGTATCAGGCAATATGGGTGTCAAACCTGTATTTGAACCTAAAAACAGTCTCTTGCTACAGCTGTCTTCACAGATGTGAAGTTAGGCCCCACAAATTGGAGCAGCCTGTGAGTTTTCCCAGTTTACACTGTCCTAAATGCAACTTTTTCCTGATAGTGTCAAATTAAAAAAAAAAAAAACAATCCCAGTTCTTTTATTGTCTAGGACAAAGGCATTGCATTTCTCAATGATTTGGAAGATTCTGTGATTTCAAGATTTGAAATGGCTTACCCATGGCTTTCTACATACTAGAGCCAAGTTCCAGATCTTGGTCAGATCTTTACAGCACTTCTAATACATAAAGATATGCTGTTATTAAGGTTAATCAGGTTGTTATATGTTTTAATCCCCAATCAAAGCAAGAAGTCTCTGTGCCAGTACAGTGCAACTGAGCCTTCATTGTTACAGGCTGCACTGGGATCAATGGTATTTCAGTAGTAAAAGAAACCTGGAGAAGAGGTAGAAAGCAACATGAATAATTTCCAGAAGTTGTACTTCTGGAAAGAAGCTGAGCAGACTTAAGTTGTTTTGAGTCACTAAGATTAGCCAAGTTGAAATATTCATCTCCTCTTACTTTGATTTACCACCATTCACGTTACAGAGTGAATTGCATTTGCTCTGTAAGCATCATTTTGTTCAACGGGGCAAATATGTATTAACACTGCCACAGTAATTGCTCAAAAGGCATTATATTACTTGCTTGTTTTCTGAAGTGCCTACAGATGCCATTTAACACCTCACAGTACTAGATGTTATAAACACAAAATAAATATCAATCCTTCTCTCAATGACCTAGTGATTTCAACATGTAAAACAAGAAAGGCTTTTTTTCTGTAGCTAATGCTACTTTTCCATTAGCAGAAGTAAAGTAGAACTTGAAATGAGATCGAGTCCACCTGCATTTTTGATGTCTCATGAAGAAGTCCTCCTGAAGCAAGTGTCTGACTTCCATACTGAGTTGATGAAGGTACACAGATTCCTCTTTGGAGGAAGACCCTACCTGCCCTAGGTTGTGAGTTCTCTGATACCAAAGGTATGAAGAAATCCCATGGCTTTGCCACCCTTCTCTAGCTCTTGGTTGGAAGAAGTGATATTGTTGTACCTAACTTCTGAGGTGAAAACGAAGCGAAGCAAAGGCACACTTGGCATATTCAAGCTCTGGAGCCCTCTGCCTTACCCATGCCTTACCCATTAAAGAATGAGTCTTTAGTAGTGGCCATATTTTCCAGCTGAATAACTAGAGAACAGAAAGGTTTAGTGACTTGGCTTTGTGGGCTCTGCAGCTTACTGGACAAGGCTCTGTTAGCACAAAAGAGTTCTGTGGCTGACAGCCACAATTTTGACACCTAAGGCTTGAAAATACATTTTAAAATTACTCATATCTATCTTTCAGAGTGAAAGTAGGCTATTGCATGAGTATGTGAATAGTTTATTTAGCTGTGTGGTGAATATATCTATCTTTCTAAATTGCTTAATACATCTACATTTCTGAATTCTTAATTGCCAAAGCAAAGATAGTGGAATGATGTATTTCTGATACATAGTTAGGTCTGATTCATCTTAGTGCTCCTGGATGAATAAGATCCAGTGTTCCTGTTAATGGATGCTTTCTATGACCCAGCCATCAGAGAAGAGTGATGCATTACTGAGGATTTTCCCTGGTAGGTACTTTCTGTAGTAATTGCATGGCTACCAAGAGGGATAATTGTTGGTTTCCTGATGTTACCACTGTGGTCAGGGCCACTTGTTCCCACTCTGTTTAAATTTAATTCTCCTCTGAACCTTCCTTTTTATTAATTTAAAATTATGAAAGTAGTTTCTACATTTAACCACATGGAAGAAAGACAAACAAAAGCTGTTTTAAAAGCCTGATTGATTCTGAGCATTACGAAAGCGTAGTGAGGGTAGCTACCTAACAAAGCATGCTTACTGAACACTTAGAAAACTCACATACTGGAAGAGAAAGCAGAGCTGAGATTACTGTACTTTTTACGATTCACAAATAACTAGCATAGGGAGCAAATGAAAGCACACTTCATCATTCCAGAAGCATTAACTCTGACCAGAACAGACAGGTTTTCAGCCTCTATCTCCATGGTATGTCTCTGGAAAAAGAAAACCAAGAGGCATTCTGCAAAGTCACGCGGAGGAAGTGCTCCCGGTTCATTGTGCTCCCTCGCACGCCTGAAGGCGCTCTGTGTGTGAGCATTTGCAAGAATAGACCATATGTTAATGACTTACTAACCTCAAAGCCAAGTCCACATGCTATAAACCACCAGAATTACCTTTCTTTTGTGCACTGTGTTATTGCCTGAACAAAACCCATCATTTCAGAAAATGTCAGGTACAAGTATTGTATCAAGATGCAAACTGTGGAAAGTCAGCTCATACATTTACCAGAAAGCCATTAGGAGAAAGCGTGTATGTACTCAAATCAAGATAAAAATAATATATAAACGTATGCACAAGCCAAAAGTATGATGTTCTATTATGATGAAAGACGCTTGAAAAACATTAAGAATAACAAAGCAGATTCTTTCCTACCATAAAAAGCTTTGCTCAACACAGGAGGGCTTTTATGACTGCTGGAAAATATGAGAAAGGTAAACACAGTAGAATGATATCACCCAGACATTTTGAAATGAGGTTTTTGGTTTTCAGACTGTAATTGGGCTGCATATTGGATTTGCATGAGTACTGTAAAGCTAACTTATATGTACGATAGGTGAATAAGGTGGTACTTTGTATCTTTCAGTGATTTTTTTCTGTTTTTTAATTTTCTTTAGTCATTTCTTCATCCATTTTTTGTTGCAATAGCTTTGATAGTTCCCCATATATACCACTTCTTTACCCTGCTGTTAGCCCTGAAAGGAATTGACAGGCCCCCTATCTGGCTTGTTAAGCTCTTGAAGCTTGCTGCATCCTGCATATAGCATGTTTCTGATTATGCCGGCAGCACAGACATTTGAGCTCACAGCTGCTGTAGTGCTGCCAGATCAATACACCCACAAAGCATAGCGAGCCTTTTGTGTAGGTTCAGAAATCAGATTTCTCTTGTCTAGAGGGCAATCTGTAAAATAAAATCTCCTAACATGAAGTAGTCCTCCTAGAGCTTCACTGAGATATACATTTATCAATGTATTTAACAAGGCACTAAGAAGCTCTCAAGGCTGAGTGACAAGAAGGGGTTTCCTTGTTTCAAATCAATGCCACCTCCCCCTCTGCCTTTCCCCCGCACCACCCTAGACTCCACACGCGATAAGGCACAGCATATGTTTCTCCTTAGACTTGTCTGCAAAAATATCAAACCCTTAAAAGACGCATCAGTTGCGGACATAAACCTGTCAAAAAACAATTATCAGCTGTATCTCTCTGAGATCTTATTAAGTCACTTGGGTCTTGATAACCTTGTAGATACCCACTGTAGTGGAAATAATCAAGGCAGAGATAATGCAATTTATTGATAAAGCAAGGAGTCTGACTGGGTCAGCTTGAAGCCCACTCGGCTGTTAGTTTGTGGGGAGGACGGTTGTTAATTTCTAGGGTGTTTTTCTTTTTTTTTGTATGGCTGATAGGACTCAATTTATATTATTTCCTTCCCTCTGATATGGACAAGCTAATTTTTTTCCCCTCCAACTACACTGAACATTTAGCTTTAGCGCTAGTATGCAGGATTTGTCAGCTCAGCAGCCAAGAGAAAGAAAGGGGAGTTGGGTACAGGGAAAGATCAACCATAGCATGTCGTGGAGAGCAGACTAAGACCATCCTCTCCCAGACATTTGTCCTACCACTTCCCTGGGAACGGTTGTGTTAGGGGTGAGCCTTGCAGGAGTGCTAATGAGTTGGATTGGCAGCAGGACTTTAACTCGGCAAGGGCATGAGAGTATAAATCCATACGAACAAAGATACAAAGAAAAGGGGATTGCATGTGTGGGATAAAATGACTTCTTCAGCAATTTGGGCTCATCTCTATCTGTGCTTTTTCACTCACTTGTAAATTATTTCCTTAGGGATTGGTTTTGGAGAATCAAATTTGGCCAAATTTCACCTGTTGGTGAAATTCAGCCTAATGATGGATTTTTCCACAGGGGAAACTCTTGCCCCAGAGGAAGGAGGGTCAAAGCTCGAGGAAATTGCAGGACTCCATTTCTGAGGAAATGGCTAGTCTCAGCAAAATGTGGCAATATGGCTTACATTAACTTTTGAGCAGTCCTTTTCACTTTGTTTTTGTTTTGAAGAGCAGCCTTAAAAAAAAAAACCAGATATTTTGCAAAGTGGTTTCAAAAAGCTCCTAAAGGAAAAATGTTAGGTTGGGTGGCAGGACCTAGCACTGGCTTGGAAGGGCCTATGGAGAGGAGACCCAGGTTTCTTACTGGGCCCACGTGAAGGCTGGAACAGCTTTGCTTTGCACACTCACCATCAACCTGGCTGAAGCAAGTGAGTTTGATTAGGGCTGAAGGAGGGGTTCCCTGCGGAAGAAGAAGAAAACTTAAAAGTTTTTAAAATTAGACTGTACAAATGTTTTTAATCGGATCAAGGAGGATGACTAATTTAGTAAGGCTTCAACAAGAGTAGAGGCCTGAGGAAAACATCCGTTAGAAGAAAAGCATTAGAAACACTCTGAAATATATATTCGATAAGGTGGGTCCATTTTTATCAGAGCTACAATTATGCAAACAATTTTATATAGTTTTTTAAAGATGTCCCATGGTTCTGCTTCCTTATGTTATAGTAAGGTGTCTTGATTAAGATCAATTGCCTGGATTTTACTTTAAAAAGGGACAATACTAAGCAATATCTTTGCCTAGTTTCATGCTAGGAATTGTGGGAGGAATATGTTCCTAGCTGAAAGTCTAGGGCTGAGGATGCTTTGGATGCTTCATTTTCCCCAATTTGTGGGTTAAATTGGGAGCTAACAGCAAATTGGTGAAAATCTCTGGGGTGAAATATTTTCCTTTCTCTAATGCAGCAGAGTCAGCAGGGTGTAGGTCAACAGAAAGGAGCCCACCCCGTGCCTGTCTGACTGAGAGTTCCAGGTATGCCTCCTTCTGTCTTTGCAGCCTTCAGCCCTACGGCCTTGTACCCCAGCACTGACCGTAGCTTGCTTTGCTACACCCTGGTTTCCAGTTCCCTCTAGCTGTCTTCTACACAATTTCTCTCCTATATCACTACCAGTCAAAGAGCATAGTCTTCTATGGTGGTGAAGGATCAAACTTCTGATGGTAAGAACCCTCAAAAAACATCAGAGGGTTTTTTATTGTCTTACTGCCTCTGCTGGACACCTAACCTAGGGGACAGTGAATTTCTTTTAGAAGTGCTTGTCTCCCTCCCATGACCAGGCCAGGTGCTTGCCTTTTTATAAATGGATATATTTAGTTGCAGAAATGCTACCAAAGGTCAATCGACCGATGATATTTTATGTCTTACTGCCATAACACACTTGTACTAACAAATCTTATGAATCAGTGCAAACAAAGGTGAGGTCCAGAATAGCAAAACCAAGCTTCTCATGGAGTTCTTTGTTACGGTACAATCCTGGCTTTCTTAGTCCTGCTTTTACTTGGAGTGATGTATCTTGAAGCTATAGACTGCAGATATATTTGCCTACCATTACTTTGTCATGATATTAGCATTAAGAATAGAATTGTACCCTTGGTGTCAGAGCAACCAAAATGGCTCTTATCTGAAGAAAAGACAGAGGCAGTAAGATTTTTTTTTTTTAACTCCACTTGCCTATCTCATTACATTTCTCTGTCAGTTGAGTATGTTTTTCATTTTCCTTTCCAAATGGAGTTTTGTTTCCAATATTGAAGATTATGTTTATAAAGGGGATCCATTTCAGTGATGGATGAAATCCATCACTATCCCTCTACATTTACAACTCAATTTTTAGGATGAAACTTTCTACCAAGCAAAAGCATAGGCAAGTACTCCATCACTACAAATCTGAGTACACATCAGGACTTTTTTCCAATGGGATAAAAATAAGAATAAGATACTGAGTACAATCAGATAGGCGTGCTCTAAGACAGGGGCAAGCCCACAGGGTGTCGCAAGCTTGGAAACTGATCCAACTAGGAAACATTGTGATATGGTTAGAAGAAAACCTGTAGTTGCTTGGAAAAATGACCAGTTACAGCCCTTTAGGTTAGTAATGCCACATCATTTGTGCAGGTTGGGTCACATACTCTCTCTCAAGTCATGTGTCCTGTCCCCATCCTGTTATCAGATGTATATCTCTCATATACCTAAAAGGTAGGCATCTTTCGAAATACAGCTGGACATAGATCAGGTACAACACCAAAAGAGGGGAAATGCAGAAGATGAGAACTCTCCATCCCAGCTGTTCTGTGAATAACCAGTCTCTGGCCCAGTATCACAGAAAACAGGTCCTTAGACTAACTGGATTAGTTTGGCCACTTGACCTTCTTATATGACAGAGAAATGATTGTATGCTAACAATTTACCTAGAAAATTATTATACATATGCTGCATATACAGGACCCCAGGTATTCTGGAGTACTCTCACTACAGTCTATCTGATGGTTTTACTCTAAAATGTGATTCAAAACAAACAGTAGTTGGTAGTACTGTTCAGAGATGCTTTCTAGAATATAGTCAAATGATCACTTCCTCAGAAATCACTGCACTTCCTTTGAGTAATCATTAGTATTTTTTTCAAATGGGAATAGTATCACTTTTCAGCTGGTTTCTACTCTGTAATGAAGACTTGTAGGTACAGACATTTATGCATAATAATACATCCTTTCTCATCACCTGTGTAAATTCAGAGCTGGCCTGTGGAAATCAAGCAGAAATAATTTGTTGGTCCCCATAAAGAGAATGACGTTATATGGAAACAGATGGTTCTATCCCAAATTCAAGAATTATTTCCAAATGCAAAGAGCGAGGGTCTCAGTTCCCAAAGCAGATACTCTCAGATGAATCAAGCTGTGCAGGAACTAGAACTGTTCAGCTGGCCAGCATTTTCTACCATCTGTAGTGGAAGAGAAAGGCTCTGTTCATCTTGAGCGTAATGTAGATGAGAGTATGGCAGAAAACTTTTTTTCACTGGTGACCAGATGACACTGATGAAAATATCTGGAACTGATCTGCAGCACATTCTGCTGTTGTTGTGTACTGTCCTGGTTTCGGCAGGGATAGGGTTAATTTCCTTCCCAGTAGCTGGTACAGTGCTGTGTTTTGGATTTGGGATGAGAACAAAATTGATAACGCACCGATGTTTTAGTTGTTGCTAGGTAATGCTTACGCTAGCCAAGGACTTTCTAGTTTTCCATGCTCTACTGACTGAGAAGGCTGGAGGTGCACAGGAAGCTGGGAGGGGGCACAGCCAAACTGGCCCAAGGGACATTCCATACCATGTGACGTCATGCTCAGTACATAAACTGGGGGAAGCTGGCCGGGGGGGCCGCTGCTTGGGGACTGCCTGGGCATCGGTCGGCGGGTGGTGAGCAATTGTGCTGTGCATCACTTGCTTTGTGTATTATTATCATATTATTATTATTATCATTTTATTCAATTATTAAACTGTTTTTATCTCAACCCACGAGTTTTTCTCACTTGTGCTCTTCCAATTCTCTCCCCCATTCCACCAGGTGGGGGGAAGTGAGCGAGCGGCTGCGTGGTGCTTAGTTGCTGGCTGAGGTTAAACCACAACATGTACTAAAGCCATGACTGAAAGGAGATGCTGTTCTAAGTGGATGGATGGAATAGTCACAGGTGTAAGAAGAAAACGAATCCATTTACTCTTTATACCTGGTCAGTTTTCCCATATACACAAGACATAACAGAGTAATTAGATTCACCCACACACCTCAACTTCACCTGTGCTAGTAATAGAGGGAACATTGCAGATAACTTCCCTTCTCAGTGCTGGTGGGCAATCTACACATCTTGCTTGAAGAATATAAGTCTTGAAGACGTAAGTTACAATGTCACATGTGGTATTTCATACTTAGTCTGTGCAAGGCTTCCTTTGCTTTGAAGGGTTTTCCGACTAAGTTACTAATCCTATGACTGGCTGTGTGTCTAGGCCTCTCCTTACTCATACAGTCTGTTTTGGAACGGGAGCCAAGTGAAGCCTGAGGGTCATGGTCAGTTTGTATTAGTCACACAGAAGGAGGGTATTTCTGTATTAAAGAGTTTACAGTCCACCTGCATTTTAATATCTGATGTTGCACGGAATAGAAGCCAGCAGAAGCCACTGGAAAACGTTCTACCATCTTAAAAAAAAAAAACAGATCAGGGTCTGCACATTTCATTCAGTGTGTTGATTTCATTAATCCACCGAGAACTGGTTTATTTATATATGGTTAAACTGAATGCCAAACACAATGTGGCAGTTCAGAGAAAATGGAGTAAAAGTATTGAATTATTCATGGCAAAAAATTTAGGACCATTCTCCCTTCTCCCACAAAGATTGGCTCTGATGCAGAAAATTCCCTAAACTCCTGCATGACAACTAAAATTGTTTCTATCACAGTTTGAATGATCCAAGATAATACATAGCGCTGTTAGCAGTCGAGGTGGGACACATCATAGTTTGTTCTCAGTGTGTGTTGCCAAGGGCCTTAATCTTCTGCTTCAGAATTCTAAATAATTTTTAATTTCTTTTTAAGTTATAGAGTGGTAAGCATCCCAGGGAACTCTACATTTCCACATTAGGGCTGTTTCTGTATCCAAGCAAGCTTGTCTAAAACTCATTCACGGATCTTTGTACCAGATATACCATGACTGGGCTGAAGGTCAGGCGAGCAGCTCTGTGTTTCTTCCTGAACCACCCAGTTTCATCACAGCCACCTTGATTATGTTTCAGCCCTGTCCCCTGTCCTGCCTGGTACCCTCCTCTTGTCAGGGAGGGGCATTCTCAGGGTCCATTTAGGGCAGGTTTGCATTGCTGAGCTGTGGAAAAACCAGCCAGTGCAGAGGCAAAGGACAGAGCCTGTAATAAGAAAGCATTCTTTCCACGCCCTCTGGTTTTTGTGTCCCATATTTGAGTTTGAAACCATGGCATTTTGAACTATGAGTCACCAATTTTGCTTTATTGCTGATAGTCTGTAGTTGGTAAATTTTATGAGTTTAATCAGTCAAGCAGCTATATGCAAAGTAAAGCTTAGCCAATAGTATTTAATTTCTGCACAGAATAGGAATAGATAATGTAATGAGATTTTGTCATGTCCAAAAGCATGTAAATTGATCTGACATTACAGGCATAGCCATTGCGCACACACACAAAAAAAGCAGGACTTCCTGCTTTTGTTCATATTGTTTCCCATGTAGTTTGTTTATTGCTGTGATTTGTTTATTAGTCAGGTGGACGCAGAAATCAGCCATGTCAAGGGACCTACAGAAATGCCTGAGCTCAGCGGGGGAAGACAGCCCGAAGGGATTCAGTGCAGTCACATAGAGCGGCGAGAGAGAAATCTCCCCTGCAGGGTCCTGTTGAGGATTATACCCTCCCGCGGATGCCCTGATAATCTCACAGTCCCTAACCTATGACTTGCCTCTGGTCTCCTCTCACTCCAAATTATTTAGACTTCAAGTAAGAGGAAGTTTAGAGAAGACAACCTATTATGAAAAGCCATTTCCATTAAGCTCCTGAAACATTTTTAGCCAGTTTAACAGAACAGTTAATGAGAGCAGTAGAAGGACCTTGGGACGGTAGCATAGGTGTCTTTAATCTTTCTGCTTTATTTTTCTTATCTCCACCACATCTGCTGAAGCAAATATGCAAACAAGATGTGTTTCCAGTATGCACTTAACACTTCACATGTTATAGTTGAAAAAGTGGAGAAATGCTTTATTTTTTCATTGATTTAACAGTTTTAATTGATGTGCTATATCTGACATGAAATATTCCCTTCACATACACACAGAGAGACTTGTAAATGATAGATTTGGTTACTACTCAAAAGTAGATCCACTTTACCACTTTTTTCCGCGCCCTCCCCCAAATGCACTATTCTATTACAGCCCCGCAGTAAGCCTGTGATACTACAGTGAGGAGATGGTTAGTATATCCTTTCTGATTCTGCCTTTTTAATGGATTTCAAAGACAATTTCAAATTAAAATAACCTAAAGCATAAAAGAGACTGGCATCGGTTATTTATTCTTTACAAATAGATGTAATTGTTGTGGGTTTTTTTATTTTGTTATTGACAAAGCTCTAATATATGCATTATTCTGTTTTATGTATCTATTTTTATACAGCTCCTGGGTAAAAGTGAACTTTTACATAGCATTTTTCCTTACTGTTTTTAAAATTTAATATTTAAAATATTTGCCATTTGCAAAAGAGTCCCCTTCTTCACCCTCAGTAAGTTTGCAGATGACACCAACTTGGGCGGGAGTGTTGATCTGCTCGAGGGTAGGAAGGCTCTGCAGAGGGACCTGGACAGGCTGGATCAATGGGCCAAGGCCAACGGTATGAGGTTCAACAAGGCCAAGTGCCGGGTCCTGCACTTTGGCCACAACAACCCCATGCAGCGCTGCAGGCTTGGGGAAGAGTGGCTGGAAAGCTGCCTGGCGGAAAAGGACCTGGGGGTGCTGGTCGACAGCCGGCTGAACATGAGCCGCAGTGTGCCCAGGAGGCCAAGAAGGCCAACGGCATCCTGGCCTGTATCAGAAATAGTGTGGCCAGCAGGAGCAGGGGAGTGATCGTGCCCCTGTACTCGGCACTGGTGAGGCCGCACCTCGAATACTGTGTTCAGTTTTGGGCCCCTCACTACAAGAAGGACGTCGAGGTGCTGGAGCGTGTCCAGAGAAGGGCGACGAAGCTGGTGAGGGGTCTGGAGAACAAGTCTTATGAGGAGCGGCTGAGGGACCTGGGGTTGTTTAGCCTGGAGAAAAGGAGGCTGAGGGGAGACCTCATCGCTCTCTACAACTACCTGCAAGGAGGTTGTAGCGAGGTGGGTGTCGGTCTCTTCTCCCAAGTAACAAGCGATAGGACGAGAGGAAATGGCCTCAAGTTGCACCAGGGGAGCTTTAGATTGGATGTGAGGAAAAATTTCTTTACTGCAAGAGTGGTTAAACATTGGAACAGGCTGCCCAGGGAAGTGGTTGAGTCACCATCCCTGGAAGTATTTAAAAGACGTGTAGATGCGGCGCTTAGGGACATGGTTTAGTGGGCATGGTGGTGTTGGGTTGATGGTTGGACTCGATGATCTTAGAAGTCTTTTCCAACCTTAATGATTCTATGATTCTGTGACCTCTCCCCCAAAGTATTGAACTTTCTTTTGTTCTATCGGGGTTTCTTTATAGTATGAAAAAGAGAAGAAAAATATGCACATTCCAGAAATAACAACAATAATGATAACAATAATAGTAATAATAATAATAATTTATTTTTCATGAATACTGAAAAGATACAGTTAGCAAGACATGTAAAAACAAACCTTGTAAGAACATTTGAAAGATGAAATATCACAAAACAGGGGTTTTTTTTCAGTTTAGCAGAAATGAGGGAATGTAGCTTGTCAGAGGAGAAGTACAGTTGGAATATATTACCACACATCACTGAGTGACTCCCTTTCTCCTTCCAGGCTATTTTCCATTTGAACTGCATGTTTTGGGGTCAGTAGTTGTTTTTTACTGTCATTTCAGCTCAGTGCTGTGATCTCAACTGGGGTTTCAAGGTGTTGCAGTAAGATAATTTGCAACTGGTAAAATGAAAAACTTCCATCATTATCTCCAGCAATTTTTTTACAAGGCTACCAACAGAGCTATTTGAAAACTGTCCCAACTGTTTGACTTTTGAAGGCAGATTTAGCCCTTCTGGACTGAGATTTTTGCAATATTTCATACGGTGATTTGTGCACAAAACTGTACTATCATATTAATAATTGGAATAACTTTTGTCATTTTACAAATCCAAAGTAATAAATGTCATCACCACTAAAACTGTAATTCACTTAATGGTGTCACATCTTTTTAAAGTCACTAGTACTCTGGGTTGCGTCCCTTCCTTGCTGTTGTATTAGAACCATGATATAAAAACGCACTGTTAACTTTGCAGGAGAATATCATTAAAAGAGTGCTTTATCTCTTTTACTCCTTTGACCTCTCCCTCTCAGCCATAACTAGTTTACTTTAGCTGTATTCTTCCACTCCTAAAGCAAAATAATTAATCTACCTTCAAGATTTGCAGAATCTCACATTTCAAAAAGTACTTGGTTTTGCTTAGAATGGCCTTGTTGTCATCGTATGATTGAAAAACGATCTGAAACACTTTATCAAAGATCAAACAAATGCAAACTGCACTTACCATTAGCTAAGTATTTGGCCTAGGCTGAGTCATCCCATCATGTACTGGGCTGTTGAGGTCCATATCATCACTGATCAACACTGGAGCATGGCATCCACAGGTTTAATTGGACTGCAATGTGTCTGTGTAACTGAGTTTGAGTTTAGCAATAGTTAGGTATGGCAATGGCCTTGTTGTTTTGTTGCCGTGGTAAAGACTGGGCTTTTAAAAAGCACAAAATAAATTAAGAGTAGCTATGACAAACTAGAGGAGATGGTTGATGCGGAGCTTATGAATTCTAATTTAAATTAGGAGCTCCTATGTGAGATTTCAAACTCCAGTGTGAATGTAGCACTGGGTGCCTTCACTGCTGGCTTTCTACTGCCATATTTGGCTGAAATTCAATGGGATGATGACACAGCTCTAATAAAGGAGAGTCATTAACCTGAGGAAATCTCATTGAAATGAAACTAAATGGGGCAATGCAATAGCTAAATCTTGCCAGGGTAAGTTTCGTCTGACTTCTTTTCAGGGAGCTGGAGCTCAGAGCAGTGGAATTTCTCCCTGAGGCAGAACAAAAGAATTAGATGTCATTTTGCAACTCTTTAACTAAAAGTGATTTCAAACCTGAGAACTTTTTGCAAGAGAGAAAGTAATGCTTCTCTCAAAGTAGGATTAGCCAAGGAAGGAGAAAAATGGCTGTGTAAAGAGGAGAGAGAGAGATTCAAGAATATTCAAAAAAGAATCCAAAGAACAACTACCACCCCAAATCACACACAGTTCCGATAGAAAAGACAAAAAGATTCTGACATATAAAAAAAAAAAAAACGGGGGGAGGAAACAGAGGCATGTGTGTTTATTATTTTGTCTAGGTCTGTATCCTTCCTGTGCTAAATGAAGTAGAGGATAATTGTATTTAGAAACCCATATACATCTTGGGCATCTGTTAACTTTCATCTGTCCTGTATCATTGAAGAGTAACATGTAAAGCCAGCATGCTGCAGGCTAGAATTAAGGAATTCAGTGTGTTTAAATCACTGCGGTGTCTGGAAGCTTAGGACAGGCTAGGACAGCCTAGGGGCCATTTAGCCCCATCTCTGTGAAGAGATAACAGATATCCATATTTTATCTAAGAAGTGTGTCAGAGGTGCCAAGGATGGGACAAAGACCAGTAGACCAAGAGAAGATGAAACTCATGTGTCAATCCTTGAAGTCCCAGTACAGCAACCTGGCTAGTGTTCAGCTAGGGTTAGCCCCATCAGAGCTGAAACAATAACCAAGAATAATAGGAGAAATATATATTCATAGTAGCAAGTGAGCTTGCAAATTGCGTTCTTCTTAAGCTCTTGGCCTCAGACCAGAACTTTTTCATTTAAATCATATATTGAAATACCACTTTGCCCGCCCCCCGCTGGTTAATTAACAAAAGCCTCATACTGGAGTGCAAAGAGTGAACAGTGGAAAAAATGGACACATTTTGAGTTTTTTTTCTAAGCTAGTTCCTTCAGAAATAAGAGTTCCGCTTAGTCAGAATTAGCTCTGATTTGGGGAAATTTTATGCAAAATCCCCATTGAGCTTGCTTGTTTCCATCTCCTACAAAGATCTCTCCTACTTGCCTGTGACCCCGCTTCCCCATCAATGACTCCTTCTCATCGATCTGAGCTGGTTTAAAATCTTGTAAAACAGATACAAACACCAAAGAGGACTCATCCATAGAAGAAGGGAATGTGGAGCTAGTCTTCAAAAAAGCAAGTGTCAGTGCCTCTCAGTCACGTAAGTAATTTTTTTTTTTCTGGGCTAGAAGCTTCTAATGTTTGTCTTAGCCTCTGGGCATTAAATGGATCAAAGAGGAGGATTGGAGGGGACAATGCTTATCTGAGGTGCTCATGTGCTGGAGCACACGATCACCAGTTGATCAGTTGATCATCATGTTGCCACTCATGCCACTCATATTACAGAGCTAAATATAGGTGGCAGTGTTCACATCAGCCTAGCATTACCTGACCATCTCTTGCTGCGAGAGAGGACACTGCCATTACAGAGTTGTGAAACCAGAAGTTGAAGTATTTCAAGAAGGAGGCACTTCTTACACATGCATGGCTTTTTACTGTGTCCTTCCCTCTTCTTCCTGCATTGTCTACAATGGAGGCATCTCTTCCCCCCTGGTTATGCTCTCATGTGCTGTGTGTAGATACTGAGGGACTCCACTGAGGCTGACAGGGCTGGTTGCTTCTGTAGCTGCAGGTAGCTTACACATCTCTGCATGGCATAGCAGTCCACCAGGCAGACAGGTTTCTGGGAGTGCTCAGACACCAATTTCATCTTCAAGTGTAATACTGGGTGTAACATGTAACGTGAAGGGCTCAGAATCCCCCTCCTGGGACACAGATGTCCCCTCCCATTGCCCTCCTCAACACACACACACGTAGCAGTTTTCTTTAGATGTTTTCAATGCTTGTGTAAAGGTAGGTGCTCCAACATGGCCTTGGAAAACTTTTCAATGCAATCATGAATGCAGTTAAATTTTAGATTATTCTAAAGCAGATTTCTGCCTTAGTGACCTTCATATTCATTAGTTCTGTTTTTTGCTCTATCATCTAAACCATTTTAAGTGGTAATTTACTCTCATGTAATTCGCTTAATGCAGAAGAGAAGCAGCTTCTTCTTCCCTGTCTTTTGACCTACCTTTGATTTCTGCTTCCAATTATATCTCATGCTTCATAGTGGGTTTTGATTTATTTATGACATTTATTCTGTGATCTTTCCATCTTTTTAACATTTAATGTCAGGGTGAAGTCTTCTATGGTGTTGGGAACCTGCGGCCTCAGACCCGATGTGAATTGAAGGTAGGGTAGTATATGGTGGGGGCAGTGGGAAACATACTTCTCATGCTTACTCTGGTGGTGAGCTCAGGATGTAGGCCTGCACTGCATATTGTGGGAAAACAGGGGAAAGCCTGGAGAAGGGATGGCTTTGGGTCACCTAACAGCCCCCCAGCACCTATGAGTAGTCACGGAGGAGATGGAGCCAGACCCCTCACAGCAGTGCAGGGTGGGAGAGCAAGAGGCAATGAGCACAAGCTGCAACAAGAGAGGTTCAGGATGGGTATAGGCAGAAGCTGTTTCCTCATGAGGACAGTAAGGCAATGGAGCAGGTCACTCCAGAGGCTGTGCCATGCCCATCCTTGGAAGGTTTCAAGCCCTGACTGGACCAAGCCCTGAGCAGCCTGCTCTGACTCCAGAGCAGACCATGCTTTGGGCAGAGGGTTAGACTAGAGACCTTCTGAGGTCCCTTCCAGTCTAAATAGTCACTGTGGCACTGTGATAGAACATTTGCTTTCCTATGAAATATACCAGGAATAATCCCTCTACTGCAGAAAGCCAACATTGCAGCAGAGGAAGAAGGGACATGGACTGTGTGTGAGGCCTGAGGGGTCCTGGTCTCCTCTTCTTAGGACTGTGTGAGTGTAAAGCTTGACTGACCTGTCATTTCTTTGGCAGTCTGCCTTTACTCCCATGGTCCCTGCTAACATTGAAGCTGTGACTGCCACTTGCTGGGGTGGGAACTGCTTGGGAACTGTTCTCCCTCCTCTTTTGGGAGACCTGGCAACTCCCAGGCAAGAACCTCCTGCTCCTGTGGAGAACAGAGGGGCTGTGAGCACTGTTGTCTCCAGAGACACTGACCACTGCCTCCATCTCATCCTCCTGAGTCTCTGTGCTCTCTGCAGAGACAGCTGTCTGCAGTGGTCTCTGTGCCCCTCTTCCCTGGCTTCCTCATCAGAGGCTCCCTGTGACTTCCAGGGAGACCCTGGGGCTGCAGGATCCTTGTGGGTGAGGATGCCAGTTGTTTCCTCCTTGTGCCCAGGCCCTGGAGGTCTCCTGGTTCAGGATGGACCCTGGCTGGAGACTGTTCTGGGGCTGGGGAGGTGTCCAGACTGGAAGAGGCCGAGGGACATCCCTGCATCACAGTGGGAGCACGAGGGTCACCAAGGGCCCTGTAAACAAAGGCCTCCCCATTGCTCGCACACCTGGCTTCAGTGACAAACTTCTGGAGGAACTGCTGGGTGCGACCCACCAGGAACAGCCTGGAGCCATCAGCAAAGGTGGTCCCAACTCAAACGGGGTGTCAACACCCCACCATGCTGGGATTGAATTGGGCCCTGTGTCTCCAGCTCAGTGCTTGCAGGGTGAGACTCAGGTGTCACGCTCGCTTTCCCCACAGTCCCATTCAGGCCCTCTTTGGGGCCATTAGCTCCTCTGTGCTGGTGCCCCAGCTGCTCATGCCACACTCTACCAAGGAGATGGAGGCCAAGACCAGTCCCTCTTCTGGAGGGCTCTCAGGAGGCAGGAGGTGAAGGTGGCCTTTTCTGCTCTACAGGATTTCTCCTCCGTGTGGAGGAAAGTCACTGTGTTATTGTCTCCAGGCCGCTTTGTCTCCCCTTGCTGAAGGGGGTTGTGCTTGGCCAACCAGTTGTGTATATCCCGTATGCTAGTCCCTTTTCAGGATAAGTTTGGTTCTGGATGCATGAAGACGCATTGGCCCCAAGAGAGGGCTATATTTTAATAAAATCAGAGCTGGATTCCCCAAAGCTGAGGAAATGCTGACCTTCATCAACCGTCTAGCCCAATGGTTAGGACATTAACCTTAGAGTGTGAACAGAGGAAACAAGAGCCAACAGATGAGTTGGGTTGTGATCTCTGCTTCAATGAATAAGTAAGGAATACTAGAAAGGCCCACAAGAGATATCCCTTAGTGTGTCCTACAGCCCATTGGTTAGGCCCAGCTGTTTGCAGAGGGGTTATAGTAATCTCCACTCTCTAATTAAAAAATAAGCTCCCACAAACCAGGTGATGCTTCTAACTGTGAGGATACATTAGGATGAGACCTCCCTTCTCTTGTTCTGTTTTGCCCATTTCTCTTTGGATATATTACCAAGAAATCAATATATTTTGTTTTGGAATTGATTTTTTTTCCATTTCTTCGGGCTACAATGAGTTGAAATGGGCTCAACTTTCAGAGAGAGATTTCATAGGTACTCTAAGAAACAGGTGAAAATGGCTTGTTTTATCACTCATCTTTTTTACAATCTGAAGAGCCTCACAAAAGGACTAAGCATGGTGATGTCAGGGCTTCACTGGGGCTGGGGACTCCCTGGGGGCTGGGACCGTCGGGGACTCTCCATGGTGGGGCAGGGCAGGGTGTCGCAGCCAGGGCCAGTCCCACCCCCCAGCCAGGAGCAGGGCAGCCAGGGGACATCAGGGCAGCCCCAGTCCTGGACATTGGGTACCTCCCTGGGGATGGGCCAAAGCTGGGATGGGCTGTCGATCCATGGGTGAGGATCAGGATCAGGCCTGGTGATGGGGACCAGGGTGAGACATGGCCCTGGGATGGCCATGTGGCTGCCCTCAGGACTGTGATCGGCAACGTGGTCATTATGTGCTGGTAATGTGTGTCAATAAGTGACTGGTAAGAAATTGTAGATAGAGAAGTAGTGGGGTTTCCCCATTTCAGGTTAAAACCAGATATGGATCAGAGCCTTGCACGTCCCGTATTGCATTACATCTTGAGCAAACTTAGTGCTGGCTTTGGGCCAGGAAGTAATTTTCCAGCCATTTTTCCAGCTGCAGGCTGGAGTGCACTGAATGTAGCCTTTATACTCCTCTAACATCAGGCCCTGAAACAAAGACTATGTGTGCTTTACAAAGACGTTTTGTTATAACTAGGTGGATTGTATTTACAATTGGGATTACACTGCATGGGAATCAAGATACAGAAATATAAATGAGAAAAACTCTTTCTGGTGATACTGAATAAAATAACCCCCATAGGAACTGCTGTATACTTACATAGCCAACAAGTGGGAAAGTTGAAGGTAGTAATCTTGTATGGGTCCCAGCACATCTGCAGTTATACCCATCAGTCTGTTTCAATATAGTACAAAAAAATGCTATGCATGTTTAAAGCCATGTTAATTTTAGAGTTGCCATAGAAATTGCTGGCATCTCAATATTTAATTTCATTTCACAACAGGACAAAATCCAGAGATTTCAAAACCTTCCTTAGAATGGAAATTCTAAAATTCTTAGGAAAAAATATTATTAAAAAATAAATAAATCTGGAGTTCATTGAAATGTTTTATTTTGCTTATTCAAAGCATCACAATGGTTTGTGTTGATTCATTTCAACACTGAACTGCAGATCACGACTGTGCATTGTCTTGAGGGATCGGTAGTACCAAATCTCATTCATTCCCACACTGTGAGCAGGGTCCCTGGCTTGACTCCATCATCTGTAATGCACTCAGAATTACAGGGCTTCCAA
This sequence comes from Pygoscelis adeliae, assembly GCF_000699105.1. Classification (NCBI taxonomy): domain Eukaryota; kingdom Metazoa; phylum Chordata; class Aves; order Sphenisciformes; family Spheniscidae; genus Pygoscelis; species Pygoscelis adeliae. Next base: position 5,993,220 of record NW_008825619.1, on the reverse strand, counting down.
GATAAATCCTACAGTTTTGTCCAGAAAGGTGTTATGTGCATTACAGGAAACAGATGATTTCAGCACAAGCACAAGAGAAAGGGAGTCCACAGCTACAGACCACAGAAGGCATAAAACATTAGGAAATGGTCACTATGCATTTGTTTATTCATACCAACTCAAAAACAAACAAAAAAAAAGCCTTTGGAGTCATTCAGACGACAGACACTTTCTGATTTGTGTATGTGTATGAATGAAGTATTTCACTTTGATTTTTATGAACTTTTAAAAAAAAAATAAAAATTCTGCAACATAGGGTTCTTTAAAAAGCATCCAATACAAAAAGTCAGGTGACAGAGGAGACTTAGAGCCATTTCTTCTGTCCAGGACTTCTGACAAGAAAATGGGTGAAATACTTTTAAACCCAGGATTGGGAACTTTAGCTCTGGGCAAGCATCCTCCTCTGCTCCTGCCTCTCCCTGTACTGTGTTTGGTGCTCTTTTTTTGCTGCTCCTCAGCTGGAGGCTGCTGCCTGCCATGGTGGAGAGATGCCCTGGCCCATGTCAGTCCAAATGACTTTAAGTCCTATTATTTAAGGTATTTAAATAACTTGACTCGTTTTGAGTGGAGCAGGTGAGAGAGCCTTTGATGGCAGCGGAGCTGGCAGATGGGATGACTGGTGGATTGCATGGCGAGGCAATGGTAAACATCTAGGAGCAGGGTTTGAAACTACTTCCACTGACACCACTGCAGCTGGGAGAAAACCATTTGTAGCCATATTTCACTGTCGTGCAAGGTGTCTTTCTGCTGATTTGGTCCATGTTTTAAAAGTTCTGCTTTTCTAGCTTACTTTATCACCAGTTACTCCAAAATAAATAGGATTGTTTGAACAAAAGATGTACTTGCACTAAAAAAAAGCACTAAAAAAAAAAAAGACCCAGTGAGTTAATGTTGACACATGGTGCCCTTCTGTAGGTATGTTTGAGGTATTTATTTATTTTTTTCAATGTGAGTAAATCCACTGTGCATGCTAATGTGATTGTCTTCACTAGGGACAAAATGTAAATTGATTTTTAAAAGTTGCTAAGAATACTTAGTGCAGTGGGCTTTTGTGAGTATCCAGAGCCCCTGCAAACTGGGCTCTTTCTACTGGTGGACAAATATGGAGTTAGGAGAGCAACTTCAGGAATCTTAGGCTACATCAACTGAATAGGGAGCTCATATACAAAGGTGAAAACCTCCACTTCTCAGTTCAGAAGAGGTTTCCCATTTTGAATCCAAAGCAGTCTGTAGATGCTGACTATGTTTTCTGAATATGTTTTTTTAAAGTTTGGGGTTTTTTTAAGAAAATTTTGGAAATCATGAATATCAGCTACTTTTGTGGAATCAGGCTCTTGCATAATGAAGACGACTGCCATTTATATCAATAAAAGTAGTTGTTATTTCAAGAGTAAGGTTCTGGTAAGCAGAGTTATTCAGGTGATCTCTTGTAATTTGGAGGACTGCACAATCCTAATATTTATTAGTGTGCCACTGTCAGATAAAAATATTCCTTATATGGATAAGACATCTACAAGGAATGTATACTTTTAATAACTACAGTACTCACTTTGACAAATACCAGTTGCGTTTGAGTATGAGTTTGCAGACCCACTGGGCGGTCCAGGACCTTACAAGGTATTCACTATAATTGGTAGTTGGTGGGAGAGAAGAAGCAGAAGAATTCCTTCATGTCTCAATTTGACTTAAAAAAAAAAAATTCAACATCAGATTATTTAGACTAGTTTTTGTGTTTCATCAGCTGATGATAAGGTATACCATGTAGTCTAATTCTGTGGGCATTTTAGTTTCCTGTATGAGCCAGAAACATTGGATGCCCATTCGAACGTGTCATATAATACTCGGTGTTCTGAGGTGAAAGAAAAGAAAAAAGGGTAAGTACTGTAACTTAAAAGAGTGCTTCTTGTTTCAGAAGAGTGTAGGCTCCTAAACAGGTCTCTGTTTTGTCACCTGATTTCTTCAATGTAGCCTGCCTTGTTATATGAAGGCATTTCTTCTGCTTCCCCATATGACCCTATAAATACACTGCATCTTGTGGACTATTTTGCCTCATTCTGATGCCTCATTATACCCGTGACAGAAAACTACCCGTAAGACCGGGACAGCTCCTGGCCCTGGGGACCAATGACTCCAGAAATCCGTTGCTTACTATTTTTGCATAAGTGTCTTGTCCTTTTTCTGCAATGATTTGGGTTGCCATTTCATTCCAGCCCTATGAAAGACAGCATATTCTTTTGTGTGTGTCACGTAGCAATTGACCATATTTTTCATCTGTGGTATTTCCTTTTCTTTTCTTTTTTTTCTTCAAACCTAAACTATTACTGTGTGCGGAAAACTGTATAGCTGGAAATGTTGTTAGCCTTGTAGGCAGCTGGGTGTTGCTGTCGTTAGAGCAATGACTTGGCATTAAGGCAGTGCCACAGACTTCTTGCTTACTGGGGGAAATCTGTTGCCTGGCCTCTCCCTGCCCAGCGTGCTGTAGCCTCTTCTACTCCCTCTCTTATCTATGTTGGGTATAAGCTCTTTGAGGTAGGGCCTGCCGTTGACTAAATATTTGGACAAGATATAGCATGCTGCAATATAGATATTTTTTGGAACCTCTAGGAACATCATCACGTGAACAAGACTGTTTTATATGAATCAGGATTTTATCATTTAGCAATTTACTGGCACACCCCAGTGGGGGGGGCTGAAATGCGATTTTCCTTATGCCATGTGCATGCTGCAGAGTCACTGTGACAAATTGTTCAGGAGCTGGAGCTTTTCCCCTCCACTGAAGAAATAATGAGCTAAAATGAAGGCCAGTAAATGCTTAATTACTGATACTAAACCATCTTTCATATATATACTGTGAACATGAAACATATTGGACGAAGCTGCTGTCTGGCACGTTTTCATAATATGTGAAACTGGTAAATCAGAAACAGATGGAAGTACTGAAGTGGGAGAATTGCCCTATTCCCTAATTAACTTGATAACAATGCAGAAGAGCAGCAATATTTGGGTTTTGGGGAAGACCATTGGGTCAATATTCTCCCAGATAGAAGATGGATAGCTAGGACATGAAAATTATTAACCAGGATATATATATATTATTATATTACCCATTCATATTTATCAAGGAGAAGCTTATAAAACAGCTGTCATTATGGTTCTCTTCTCCATCATTATTTCTTGAAAGATCAGATATTCTGCTCTAATGCATTGTATAACGTGATTTTGCATATCAGCACAATGCCAGACATAGAGCTGGAGGAAATTACTCTTTTTTCAATTATTTACTGAAAAATACAGTTTCCTGAAAAAAGTTGTGCGTTGAAGGTAAATTGGATCATTCCTTTTGGCTATTAAAAATGATTCTAAACCAACAAAATGGTTGAATGTCCCTTTGGACCAACTCATTCTTCATCTGGGAGAGCTGGATTCAAGTTCTTTTTGTGCCTTTAAAACCACACCTCTGGATTATTCAGCTGTGTAAACATGTGTGCACAAACTTTTGCTCTCCCATGTTTACAGTTCTGCTTCATGTACGTGGTTAGAGGTGCAGCAGACCAGGAACTAGAAGTCCGGTGTCTCATGCCTTGCATAGTCCTTCATCTAGAACAGAACTGGGGACCCTTGCACTCTGGGGGCTGGAGTTTCCTCATACTACCTGTGGCCACATCACCTTAAGACTCCTGCTAGTAGCCTAAGGTGTTATTCTCACCCACTTTTGACTAAAAAGACTAAGCATGATCAAACCTAAAAAGATTGCAACAGAAGGGAAGCAATCCAGCATATATCCTATGGCTTGGTGGTTAAAATCCTTTTCTGGGAGGTAAGAGATGTGAATTCACACTGCCACAGGCAGGGAATAAGATGGACCTGGATCTCTTAAGCCCTGGGCAAAGAGTCTAAAAATCACTGAATTACTGAGCAAGATTACAGCTACTGTCCAACAGCTTTCTAAACTTAAACCTTCTGCTCTTTTACCTTTCTTACAAATGCCTTTCAAAAACAATAAGTTGGGTTTTTTTAGATTGCATGGAAAACCTTCAAGTGTTCCATCCACCTTCTGGTTTTTGCTTTATTTGGCAAGCAAAAGGAAACTTTTAATTCATTTTGATCCAAACCAAAATGCTTTATTTGCGTGTTTTCTTCTGGCTTTAGATCTAAAAATCTAAATATGCTAACAGTCCCAGCCTTAGCAAATGTGAGAGCATGGGTTTAGTACCATTCCTCTTTCTAAGGGTTTTCCTCTGGGCAAGCTGCTATATAAGCACACAGCAAAGTAAGATTCTGCTCTTAGTGTGATGTATAAGGAGACTTTGCGATGCATAAATCAACCTTTCTGAAAACGGGGAGAGCATCACAGTGAGCCCAGGCGCTCCATTTTGGCCCTCCCAAGCCAAATGCAGCGGGCATTGTTCAGCCATGGCTCGAAACCTGATATCCCCTGCTAGCTGCAGGAAATGGGTCATACTGCACTTAATGGAGGCCAAGCATATTTTTCCTGAGTCATGATTATGTTAAATGCATTTACTAGGTAAAAATGGAAAAAAGAGGGGGAAAAAGGAAAAGGATTCCATGCAATTACTTTTCTTCTCTACTTCATTTTAGAAAAAAAACCCAACGCTTATGCTCTGACAAGGGAGGGGGGTGTTTGCTTTCTACACTTCCTCTTCTCTCTCTCTGCTCCCTATCCCCCCAGAATAACTTATAAAATCACTTTCAAGTGAAGCCTGACCCTTCTTTTTGGAATTGGCTTCATGGCACTGGAGCAGTTATGATTCTTCAAGCATTTTCTAGCTGTGGTCTATGGAGCGATTGCTGATAATCTCTGAACAGCTCTTTGGCATCATATGCTTGTGACTGATGGACAAACCCCTGCAACGGAAGAAAGCTCAGGGTACAAGCGATGTGCTCATGAAGCTCAGGGAAGAATGTAGGGAGTGACCACAGCTATTGCACATACACCTGAACTCATCTCCACACAAAGGGGACTGGAGGGTGGCCTTTGTTTTTGATAAATGGCTGTATCAATTGAGTGGATCAGCTGATACAGTGAGTTTTCCCTGAGTTAATCAAAAGAGTGTGAATGTCTTCTTGAGTTAGCGAGACCAGTGTGGGGAAAGTGTATACATGGCTCAGCATAGACTATAAAAAGTGAACAATCAATAAAATGAACCTCAAAGAGAGCAACATGCTTGAACTGCCTCAAACCCATGTATTCCTTCCCAGTGACTGGGGATACCCAACATCATGAAAGTGAGCGTAGAGAGACTGGCAATGGCAATCATCACATGTGTATTGTGACCCAATTGTGTGTTGCAATTGCTATATTGTGCTTGTATTCTGATTTCAGCACATTGCTGTATTACTCTGCTAAATCAAAATCCTGTGTAACATCACGTATCTTCAAATATGTAAATATGGTATTAAACTTTAAACCCTCTTTGTGCAGAATATCAAAAAGAACCTGGTCAGAGAGTATTGCACTCTGACACCACTTCTGGGTCCTCCTCCTTATTTTTTGCTGCTAAATCAAGCTTCCAAAAACTGAAAAGCCCATTTGCTCTTTTCCCAATATTACTTTCTCAAGGAAGCTACTGAGGTAGTCAGAAAAATGTTTGCAATGAGACATGGAAGTGTGCACCATACCAACTCTGCATGAAGATGTGATCCACTCTAAGAAAATTTCTAAAATTATGATTATTCCAGCTACTCTATTACCCTGCCTGAGACTGCACCACCATTGCATCTTTGAGAGGAAGCAGAATCTTCCCCAATGATCACCCAGATTCCTCCTGGAGCGATAACTACCCTATTGGAGGAAGAATGGGCTGGAGGGGCAGTAAATGGATAGGAGTCCATCTTCACTTAGTTGCTATTGACATGTCCATCTACATGAGAACTGATGTAACTTTTGTTTGTGATATTTTCATGGCTATCTTAATGAACGTAAATGACTGCATATTTTTTAAATCTTGACAGTTCTTTTGCATCTGTAACTTCCTGAATCAATGACTTCTCCTTTACTTATGTTATACGACAAGCTTTTGGAGTAAGAATGTTAAAAGCTCAGCGTTCAAAAGTTAGGAAAAGTCATATTTAAAGCTCTTTGCATCATTAACTACATGATGATGTACTGATTTTTGTGAGTTCTTACAATGCAGTGTTGGGAAAGTAAATGATATGCCACACTTCAATCATTAATTATTAAATATTAACTGTTGACATGCTTTAGTTGTAACTGCTTTCTTAGTCACCGTATATATCTTGTTGAATGTATTTGAAATATATTTTCAGATATATTGTTCAGATCTTTTTTTCTCCTGTCCTTTTCGACAGAAGACATCTGCCAAGTTCTGAGCTTAGAATTTATGAGTTCTTGTCACAGCTTGGTTATTGATTTACTGAAAGATATACCTGTTTCTCACTCACTCTGTAGACGAGGACAACAGTTTTTCCAAAATCTCCTTCACAGTTTAAAAGGACCAATTAGCATTTGAAGATATAAACTGTGTAGGAGAGAAAAGTATTATCATTTGGAAGTCTTTTAAATATTATTGCTCACTAGAGGTAATTAGAAAATGATGCATCCAGATCTGTACTGAACTGTTTCTGAACAAATCTCTAGAAGAAATAGAGTTCTGATTTTCTTCCAACATTTTATGACTTACAGAAAGTTTTGTATAATGCAGGAATATTATTTTAAAGATAGAACAACTTAATGTCTTTATAAACACTGTACTTTGTCTGACATATTCCAGTGAAATGCTTTCCAGTAGGACTTTTTCCTAAAGAATTAAGTGAAATGAAGATGAAGCTGGAAATGGTGCTATAATCACTATGGGAAAACAGTGATCTATAAATGTGTTTCAACTACTATTTCCTGCAGGACTATAATTTAAATCACTGAAAATCTTACTAGTATATACTTTGGTGTATTTGGGAGTGAAATATCCATGTGCAAAAAGTGATTAAAGCACCCTACCTTCTGATTTTTCAATTGCTGCTTCTTTGTGACAATTCCAGACCATTTTTAGTGTACTACAAGCTCAGTTACACTGTACTGCCACATTATTCTCTGCAGATTTATATTCCTTTAATGGTCTTCCAAAGGCCAAGAGGCAACATTTGGCAATATTTACATTATGTGGTGGTCACATCTGTTCAAGGAAGCATTTCAGCTACCACACTTACTTTGTGGCAAGAATAAGAATGACACTCAACTCATTGTGCAAAAACCAGATATAGTATAAAATAAATGTATTCAATAAGCAAATTAAATACACGGAGTTATATATGCAGGGATTTGACATGCTAGGATCCCTCACCCCCACTTTATTTTCTGAAGACGTTGAGTCAAAGTTTAAAATAATGTTAATTAAGTCTTTAAGAGTTTGGAGGCTTGGCAATGCTAAGTCCTGAAAATTTAGTCTAATGTCAAGCCAGCTGTGGTCAGCCCTCACCAAAATTGCTTTTCCCTGAACTAGTTGTTTAAAATGCCAGCTGGCCAGCAACCAGCAGATATGTAATGCATTGTGTATTGACATTGTGTAGCTGATATGGAGCTCAACATGGTTTTCAGGCAAACTTGGGAAACTTCCCAAATTATGTCCTAACACCACTGAAAAGATCAGACTACTGAAATGGAAATAGCTCCACAACATAACACAGCTTTTATTTGATTGTGTAAATATTAAGAGAACTTTAAAATTATGCCCAGAGGCAAGTTAATTTCATTTAAGACCCACGTTATCTCTCTGAGCAAAAAATCCCACTGCTTATTTGCTTTACACCTGGCCTGAAAAGGAAATACTTGTACAGAAATATTTGTTTGAGTGTCTGTCAGGGAAATCTACCTCTTCTGCAATAAAGCATGCTAGGAGTTCCCAGGCAGAAGTACGGTAACCCTCAACCCTAGCTCCACAGCTAGTATCTCTTCACAAGCACTGCATGACACAGGGTGGATGTACCTACTATATCATCCTCTGGGGCCATCTAGAAGCGACTGAAATGAAAACCTGAGAAGCACACAGAATTTAATTTCTAGCTCTAAGGGTGTGCAAGACTACACTCATTTCCTTGGAAAGGCCCACAGGCTGGATAATAGCTTCCATGTGTTTTGACCGGGTTGAGCCAAGAGGTGAGGTTGTACCATAGTACACACCTACCACACAGGGTAGATACCACCCCACTTTGCCTCCAGAGACTACAGTGCAAGATAAACATGGCCACCATGGTTCAGCATCCAATTCTTCTCTCTCACCTGTCTATGTGACACACTACAATGGAAATAGTCTGTTGTCTCCAGGGAAGATAGACCATACTGAGAACAAATGATCTGAAGATGAATTAGGTCCAACAAGCTGCACTAGAGGTATGGTTTTTCTAAGTGCATGTTTTTATGGGAAGTGTTTACAAATGGCAGTCTTTCACACCAATCCTGTCTTCTCGTGATGGAGCATTAAAGATTTTCTCCAGACTCTGTATTATTTGTATTCCCTAAAGGCTTAACAAGTTTACATGAATCTCTCTTTGCCTGGAATCATAGCTGTATTTTCCCAGAATAATGAAGCTGTTTCACAATCACTGGCAGACATGAGGCCAATAAGATAACATTTCCCACATACTTCGCATTCCAGTGTCTTGGAAGGGAGCTTTTAGATATGGCATCTTAAAAGCAGTTGGAGATTTGAATTAAAATGTCTCTGAATGTGGCTCCAAGTCTCAGTCAGTCCATTTCTTGAAACACTGAGTAATACTGATGTGTTGACAGAGTATGGCTATACAAATCCATTAGCAGAAGTCAACACCTTAGAAAGCAAGAAACTCTTGTACGCAGCTGCAGCTGTAAAAAAGAAACAAAACAGAAACCCCAAAAGGTAAAAACTCTTTATTTTCCAAAAACAAATTAAAGTGGGCATTTCTTTTTTACTTGCTCTTGCCCGATCTAACACAAAACTTCCCAAGGAATAGGAGTTTGTATCCAAATTCCAGTCTCCTCATGCTGTCATTCATCCATTTATCTAGTGATTTGTTTTTTTCAAACAAAAAATACTTTTCTGTTTTCAAAGGAGAAATTGCTTCGTCATCCGTGAACAAAAAAAGGAGACTAGCAGTGGTTTTTTTTTAGTGTAGTAAGGTAGAATTTGGTGAGGCATAAGGTTTTTCCTATTAGACATAAGATTCTGCATCTCGAAGAGCCTATATGCTGGCAATACTGGCAGTCCAGAGAAAGAGTTTGTATTTCCTCCAGAGTGCACTAGAGAAAAATACTGGTCATTCCATTTGTGCACAGACAGTGACCATTTCAAAGCACCCCTTTTCATGGCAAAGCATTATTAGAACAGCTCATGAACTTAGGGTGTGCTTCGTGACTTTATTTTCTTAAAACTTCCAGATTCTTATGGTGTGTGAGAATCTCACATACATGCAGATCTGCATCCCTTCAAATCTGATACTGCAGATATATTGCAATGCAGAGGTATTGTATGAAGCTTTACCTTGCTTATCCTTCATCTCTGTAATGTCAAAGCACTTACACTCGTGCCTTTGGTGCGGCTGAAATCTGTCATGTGGGGCCCATTCTTCTTCAGGGGAGGTGTTATGTTTCAGTATGGTGATTTGGCTTAGTAAGGTAGTTAGGCTTTTACTGTGTATTTCCTTTTCCTGTTTTTTAATGGTGATATGTGTTTACCTTAGAGAGAGCAAGGTCAAAAAAAAGCGTGCTTTGCAGTGGTCAGTTGTTAAGTTCCTGAGGAAGTTCATTCTGTGGTCTGTGCACTATCCCCAGGAGAGCTCTCCCGTGCAGAGAAGGAGGCATTACCCTCTGCTACAAAATTCCTTTCTGCTTAAGCCATAATGTTAGCTGCCGGTCTCACTCCAGAGTTTTAGCTAAGCTTTTGGATTTGCTGAACTTGAGCTACTAGGTGCCTTGAAGGTTTTGCCGTTGCATAGTTTGTGGGAAGTTGATGTCAAAAGCTGATGCAAGCTTGGTGCAGCCCATTTAGCCCGTGCTGCTGAAGAGAAAGGTCTCCGTTAACAGCAGTCCTCTGCAATTTATCATTAGTGGATGTCTTTTCAAAAAGTAGGGGAATTCCAGCAAAACACAATGAAACAGTTTTACCGAACTGCTAAAAAGTAGGTTCATTCATTTTTTCTCAAGGCTCAAAACCTCATGAATTCTGTAATGCTTTTGAGTAATGAAACAGGGCAGGGATCTTGCATGGCACCTCTGTGCAGAAACATTAAGGCTAGGATCTGATGGAATGGCCAGCTCGGGCTAAAGCCAACCATAGGGAGAACTGAGGGCCTCAGATGGATGGCCGCCTCCAGGCTGCAGACCAGGTAACTCAAGTCACTCGAGTTTTTCTGAGGGTAGTATGGGGAAGAGAAAGACTTTTTGCAACAACGGAATGGGGATTGCAACAATGACTCTTCCATGGGAATTAAGACACCTTACTTTCTAGGTCATTGTCTTCCACTAGAAGGTGGTTGACTCCAAGGTTTCCAGACAAGACTTATAATCACCTGGACAAAGAGAAGACTATTTGCCACTGTGCAACCAAGAATAAAAAAGTGCAAGAGTCAAAGAGTACACAAGAAAATGTAAGCCTGCTTTTGCAACCTGATGAGGCGGCCACTTCCCGCTGAAAGTCAGTCCTGCAGTTGGGTTAATCCCTGCTCAGCTTCAGAGTTGAATGCTTCTGGGCAGGGGTAGAAGCCCAAGGTAAGTCAGCTCCTTGGCTGAAAGTGGAGGCAGTGGTTGAATTTTAGATCCTTCTAGAAGTTAAGTGTTACTTTACATGGGTTATCTAAGGCTTTCAGGAGAGGCAGTGAACTGAGCTTAAGCTCCCACTGTCAAAACTGTTAAGTCCTGCTATCATCTTACTGATCCTGCCACTTCCCTTGCCTTGAATCTGGCCAGACCACCTGTGAGTGGAGACAGCTCATCAGCTCCCTCTTTCCACCCAACATAATCCACCTGGCAAGTTTGTGCTGAGCTAATGAACTGGATTGGTTTATGGAAGGTCCAGTGAGCCCCAAAGCTAGTACGAAGACTAAAGTGGGACTATGTAGCTGAAAGCATGGGAGAGGAAAAGAAAAAAGAGGGACAATTTGGAGGGAGGGTACATTTACCTGTTTCAGGGCCATTAGACACACTGCACAGACAAGGAAACCACAACCTAAGGCACAGGCCGTTACTTGATAAACATTTTAAGCAGGCATGAAACAGTACTGCAGTCAAAAGAAGCAGCCATGGTCTTTCCTCTGCCTTCCAGTCTGGCCTCTCCAATGCCCTTCCCTTGTGCTGGCAGTGTACATGTACCCGCAAAACAAACTGGAGGGAACTGCTCTGCTGAAAATGGACTAGTGAGCAAAAGGTTATTTTTTTAGCTGGTTATCACAGACAGATAGTAACTAAGGAACAGTAATCATACACACAGAAGATATACTCCCACTTCACAGAAACGGTGCCCAGCACAGCACCTCAAAAGTGAGTGGTGAACGCCGTATATTCAGAAGCAAACAAGCTCTCACCAGTGTGAAGCCAATTCATCCTGATGCAGCTTTGTCTGTCCACTGAATACAAGACGAGAGGAGAATTAAGGATGCTTCATGCATACCAGGTCACTGCAGTTTTCCCTGCAAGTGGAAAACAAGGGGGGAGAACTGTTGCTTGCTTGAATATACTTGCTGCATTTATTTCCTTTGGGCTACTTCCAAATGGGGAGCAATATGGCCACTGTTTTTTGACTTTTCCCAGATCTCCTTTTCAGGAGATTGTGCATAATGCTTTTCTCCCAGAGTCCATGAGTACTTACGTCTCTTATAGACATAAGGTCTCTGTCCTCCATTCATTACTGCTTATGAAGGCACACAAAACACATTTCAGCTCTTTCCCACTTCTTTTGGTTTGTATATAATTTGCTTTGTCTTCCATTCACTCACTGTAAATGAGTGGGCTCTGGGGCCTCTGGGAACAGAGACTTGCTGTACTGGTGCAACAGGTGTAGCCCAGCAGGCTCCCTCTGACACAGGCACATTTTCTGTAAGGTTGCTGGCACCACGGGTGACTCTGGCAGCCACTCCTGTTACACGTTCCGTTCTTGCTCTGTTTTCCATCTGCCCTGTGGGCAGAGTCACTGCTGCCCCTCGTTGTTGGGCACAAGAGTGGATGCAGCATAGCCCGGGGCATGTTTTGGAGTTGGGAATTCCTTGGCTACTGTGGTCTTGGTTATTTACTGTCTGCTGCACACTGCATGAGGGCAACTGGTATTTAAAATGCAGAAACATCCCAGAATCTTGAATCTAAACCCCTACAAGTCTTGAGAACTCAGGTTTACTGGGCCAGTTTAGTCTTTTGCTGGGATTTTATCGCTCAGGTTGAAAGGGCCTTTAAAACAGAGGGTTTCCATTTCAGTTCTCCTGTCAATGCTAATGTATCTTCATAAAAGGATGCAGAAGATAGCCACAGCATCTGATCGTCGTAGACTCAGGCTGTCAGGGCCCACAGTCACACTGAAAATGCTTGGAAACTTTCAGCACTTCTAAATTTGAGCTGAGCCTCTTGCTCTGAAGCATCCTGTAACCCAAACACTGAGCCTTTGCCAAAAGGTATACTCATTATTTTAGTCTAAATCTGAACACATTCTACATTGTCTCCCTGTAAGTTATATTAAAGCAGTGTCTTTCATTTCTCGTTGGTATTAAACCTTAATTACAACATGAAGAAGAAAATTTAGAATCATCTTACGTTATTTACTCAGCTGCGTTTAAAAGTTCACATCCCCAAATGAATCTTCACTTGCATTATGTCTTTATTTCTGTTTGCAGCTTTTGCCTTTTGCCCGCAATTTTGTCATTTATTGTCCAAAAATTATATTCCAATTCCACCAAAAAGAATCCATGTTAGCAAGTACTCAGTTGCAACCATTCAGTCCAGTTCAGAGCTGATTTGACTGGGTGTGGAGGTCATGTTACACTTCTTTTCCTCTCCCTGAGTAGGCATAACATCTGGAATCAGGTTTCTTGTGTGCATGCTATCAATTCCAAATGTAAAATCTGCCTTCTGTGAATATTAAGCAGCATTGTTTGCAGTTTGGTATTCTGACAAGCATTTCTGCCAGTGACCTCATTTGCTAGAATTCCGGGGAAAGGTAATACGTATGGGATGCTGAACATACTGCTGCAGAACCAGCCATCAACACTCATGGGAGCTTTTATTTTGAGTTATTTATCCAAATACAATTCTCAGGGATCAGAAAATCACTACCTGGAAAGTTGCACCATTACTTCATTTAGAAGAGCTGAGAATTCACTGAAGCTTGACTTCTGTATAATTGAAATTATCCTGCCACAAAGGATCCTGCACAGTTCATTAAAAGGAGACTGACACAGGTTTCTTTCAAATATTTTAGTCTTTTTGTCTTCAGGTGGTCTTTAATGAAAAAGACAGAGAAATGGGAAAGAAGGAATCCTTTCCTCAAAGGTACACACTGTAAGTAAAAATTACTGTTGCTTACATAAGGAAAGGATCTTTATGTGCAGTTGCTGTCACAAGCCTGGAGATTCTGGAACATTCAAAGTAGCCTTTTTCATTAAAAATAATTAATTTATCCATTGTAGCTCCTGGGTTTGCTATGATTATTTTTTTATGCTGTCAAATGGTGGTAACCAGTCAAGTAAAATGTGACGAGCAAGGGAGCAATGCCTCATTTGTTGCTTTGCAATGCAGCACGGAACAGTAATTAGAAGAGAGACAAAAAGTAATCCAATATATTCAGCCTACTGCTGTGAGCAGCATCTAGAGAGGGCCAACATGCCAGAGTTCCTCTATCTTTTGATCTTCCAATTATGACAACATAGTCTCGCACTTTGCAGCTTGTTATCAGAATAAACACTATTTGCAATTCAGCTAGGGGTTCAGGTAGCGTAGGAAAACAGCCTGCTGTTCCATTTGCTCGTCCAGGGTTGCCAAAACTCATGAAGTAGGTGTTTTCAAGACTCTGGTTGCTCGTTTGCACCAAACCTCAGTGAAAAATGCAAGTGGAAAGGCGCAGCCCTCATCCTTTAAGATGGTGTCAAGGCACAGCTTACAAAATCACCGTGGAACAAGGCAGCAGAAACCGCTATGCTCTCTGCCCCAACACAGGAACGCGCAGTCCAAAGCAATGATATCTCCACAGCATATGGTGTTTTGGTGGCTGTTGTTTAATGATGATTCATGAGTAAATGAAAAGGAAGGAAAGAAAGTGAAGCCGCAGACATGTTAGAGAGAGAAGGCAGCAACACTGCACATGGAAAAGATGGCCTGGGAATATCACCTAGAGGAAGATGAGAGAGCTTTTGGGCAAAGCACTGACTGTGAAAGGGCCTTGGCACAGCGAGGAATGAGATGGTCTCTTGCTCTTTGACTCCTGCTGTCTTCAAGGAAACTGAGCGTTATGTGTTTCTTGTAAATAAGTAGGTTTTTGTCACAGATATGGGATCCTTAAATTCTCCTAACCCAGCCAAACCTGCAGGGCTCACATTTTTAACTAACCTTGCAGGCCTGGGGGTTAGCAACATTATTACTGTCTGGGTTAACAAACTTGCAGCCAGGAGGCAACTATTCTTTCCCACGTTTAAAGACAATTTAAACCAGGAAAAATGCAAGTTCATTTCTGAGTAGTATTAGAAAACAATATTTTGGCATGTGCCTATGAGCAGTCACCGTTGACAGTACGTTGTAAAGGCAAACAGTGCAGTGCCTCATCATGTTCATGTTTGCTTTCTCTCCCACACATGTATTCCCCTTCAGCTCTGCCATGCGTGCAAAAACTCTGCATTGTGCTGACCCTCTCCAAGACCCAGGATTGGGGTATATAAGGTCCCTTTTAGCGTGAGTGAGAATCAAGCCCAAGATCATAGCAAAACCTCTCACCTCATGGGGCCCCTTTCAGCATCAGCTTCCCCAGCCCATCACCCTGTACATTTGGTGTCTCTTCCTGGGAAACAGCTATGGGAGCAGCTATAGGGGCTCTGCGGTATGTATGCTCAGCTGGCTTCTCCCTCAGAGATGCAGAGAGGAGGAGGAGAGGTGCCTTCACATGCCTAGCCTTTCCACACCTCTGATCAAGCCTTTGTACATTGACATTTCCTTCTCTAGGGGCTTGCTTCAATTATCACCATTAATGCAGCAGCATGTTAAAAAGCTAGACTTTTAAAGCTGTATAAATTCAATACACCTACTTGGGAAACTGAAATCATAATGGGACAATATTGTAGGGCCTTTAGAGACAGCAGTGGCTCACTCATGTCTGTGACACTGTGCTCGGTCCTGGGGACAGTGCAGAGGAGGAAAAGGGGGAAAGAACACAAGAATATTTACAATTTGGGAGAAAATCCCATGAAGAGACACTAGGCAGGCTGATGTTGTTTCATCACAGAGAAAAAGTCAGCATGAGTAACATGATGAAAGTATAGAAAGCAATGAATGGGTTCATATGTTATTCCTATTTTCATGCGCTGGTAAGATCTGAATGATTATTTGGCACTTGCAGCTTATTGTTATTAATTCCAGGCTCTTTTGTAGCAGTTTTTCTATCAGTGGGTCTCAAAATGCTTAATGAAGGATGTATTTTTTTCAGGTTAATAAACACTAAATATATGTTTAATATATGTTAAATATATGTAAATATGTTAGGCGTATCATGAACCATGTAGTAAAAATAAATACCTCCAAAATGCCTGGAGAAAGTAATAATTTTGTGCTTCTACTATGAACAGCCCCATTACAGAAGGAAGAAATAATTTTTGTAGGACTCTTAATAATATTCAGATTTCCAGCTTGAGACACAATCAGTTGCTGAAGTTTTAGAAAGCGCTAAGCCCTTACTTTCTGAAAATAATGTACCTTCAATTTGACATGTGAAAACAGTGGTCATGTTTTACAAAAAATTTAGATCAGAGCATTTTATTAAAGGAAATTTATATAGCTTATAAAAAGTCTCTACTGTTAAGAGTAGGCAAACATATGGATAACATAAGAACCAGTTTGAACTTGAAACCTGAAACCAAAATTCAAACTGGTTGAAAATGTTTATTTAACCGAGAAAAAAAATCTCTGCCTGCATCTGCAATTTCTAGTCCCTACAGGCAACAGAAATATTCAAAATAACACAGGGAAGAAATGACATCATCGATATTCTGATTCAAACAGAAATATGGACATATCTCAAGAAATATGTGCTCTTCTGAAATATAATGTGATTCACCACTCAGTGCATGCTAATCTAAGGTGTACCTCTGCATGCTACAGATATAATCCTCCATAAAGGTAAAAAACAGAGTTGTCTGGTGGCCAGCGCAATCTGCAACAACACTGACAGATATTTTTTTTGTGAACTTTTGTGATGAATATGTAAGCTTTAACTCTTAAGGTCTTGCTATTGGAGCCTTTTTTAGTTTGCTTGGATTATTTTACATGCAACAGGAAAGGAATCAAAAGAATGGTTAGCAATGTCACTCTCAAAGACAGACTGAAATGCTGAACTACTTTATTACTTCTCACGATCTGAATTTTAATTTTTTCTCACCCCTTGCTTACCAAAGCTCCTTGCCTTTGCATCAGGAGGCTCTGGCAAACAGAAAAAGATTTTTTATAGGAGCCCATGTGCATTCGGAAGTGGGCCGCTTGGACTACCAAGATAGCAAGAGCTCTAACAGCACAGTTGGAGTACAGCAGTTTTATATGGCACATTTTACCTGGCACTGTAAATGAGTAAGGAGTGCCCGCGTGGCCTGTGATCACACCTCAAAAGTGAACGTGCGATTGTATCAGTGGCCATTAGTGACCTGGTCTGAAACAAAATAGCATCATGCATGTTGAGCTTGTATTAATCTGTTTACTGACTTGGGTGTGTACTGATACTAATCCATTTTACCTATTTGGTAACTGACAGTTACGTAAGCCAACCTTTTTGACTACTTAGAATAAAAAGATTTCTAGTTCTGTTATTGAATGGAAGATTTTAGTTGGCTATCTTCAACTATTTTGTATGTCTTCTCATAGAACGACATAGGCTATAGTCTGATTTGATCTTATTTACAGTGGCATTGATCAGGGATGTGTCTATTGAAGCCAATGCATTGTAAGAGGATTAGGCTGGGGAAGGTGAGATAAGAAGCAGGCAATGGCAGCCCTGTGCTGTTCAGAGCTGTTTTTCTGCCACCAACGAGTATTTAAAGAGCTACAGAGGCAGCAGTGATCCCAGGCTTTTAGAAATACCTGTGAATGCAGTGCAATAAATACACAGGAAATGTGTCTGTAGAAGTACAAAGACAAAAGGTTTATATTCCCTCTTTGTAGTCATTACTAGGATACCAAGTGATATAAAAATGACTGTCTTGGGCCTGATTCTGATATCCCTGGTTATCAACTGGGAGAGCTGCCTGGCTGTGAAACTGCTGGGAGATTAGATTGAGGCTGTTTGTGCACTCATTTCCTAAAATATATGATTAGTCATAATCATGCTTCAAAACACTACACCCATTCTTCTAAGCATTTTTTTGTAACTTGAAGAAGGTTATCTGCCCACCCAAAAGTTAGGGAGTTTTCAGTAGTTCATTTTATACATAACAGTTCGTGGGTCACAGGAAGAATAATATCTTCCTGCATTTTATTACCATGTACAGAAAGAGGAACCAAAGGAGGTGACTCCCACATCTTAATACCTAGCCTGTGAGTGCTTATGCTTAATGAAGGCCAACGAGGTATTTTTTTCTGGATTAATATATTGTGAGCATGAAATAGCCTGTACCATTCACTCCTGCACCCTTCTTGGCACATTCTGACATTTCACAAGATTGTTTCACGGTCAGCAAGAAGCTCTGTGGAGGATGATGGAGAACTTGCCCAGTTCTGCCCAAGTGCTGGAGCCCCTCTGCCCTGTGTTCAAGGAAGAGCAGAGGACAGGCTGTGTCACGATCTGTACACAGTGCTGGGCAGACACAGATGGACCAAAGCAATATTTGCCAAAGATCCACTTTGACGCCATGCGATTTAGCCCAAGACTCCAACATTCTTATATGTTAAACTGAATGACGTTATGTAGCCTCATATTGATGTTAAATGGCAAGTCCTTATGTAGGCAAGGCAAAAAGCATTGCCCAGTTTAGTAACTCATAGCTATGTATAGCATTCATGCTGTTTGTTGTCCAAGCCTCATTTGTTAAACAGCATCTGGACTGTGCTTTTGGCAATAGTGCTATTACAGCACTGTACGGCCTTGGTATATTGTATATTATAGCATTGGTAGAAAGGAAAGGACGGACAAAAAGGACTGCAAAGGCAAAACACCTTCCGGGGACTGAGTGACTGTGGAGAAGCCCAGGCATCAACCCCCCACTTACAACTGCTAACCACAGCTCTGAGTACACTGTCCTGCGAATACCAACAGTGGTTTTCAATTGGGCAGAAATATCTCTGTTTCAGCAGTTTTGGTGAGGACTGCACAGAGAGAAGCTTTTCCTATAGACTGATCTGACGGTCTCCTCAGGCCCGGCCATGAAAGGACGGCTGTTTCTGATGCAGGTCTGGGCTGTTGCCTTCCTGCACCTATGTGAATTGAGCCTCTCCCACACCAGCACGTTTCCATTCCAGCCCGTGTGACAGGGCCGTCGTCCCTCTCATGTGAATGTCCATTACCTGGGAAATTCAGGCTACCTGCAGAGGCAGCACAAAAGGGAAAGGGTGTTTGCGTGTGTGTGCGTGTGCGCACGAGAGTTTCATGCCTTACGGCTGGCCGGCTGAACACATCGATGTTCCCAAAACCACTCAGGAGTGAAAGGGATACTTCAGCAGCCTTCCACTACCAGAAATGTGGATGTCATTTTCCCAGTGCTGCGAAATATTCTCATTTCCTGCAGGCTGCAGGGGGGAATCCAGATTGCCCCTGGGTCTAATTGACACACTTTGTATTTGCTGTTGGTTATTTTCCTGCTAATATTCTTTAGCTTTCATCAATATCTAATTGATTTCTGGTATGGAAAGCCATGTGTGTGCAGCTGTGAATTTAAGGGGGCTGAAATCCAAATGCTATTAATTGATGGGCACGATCATAGAAAAATAATATATGCAGTTGGTATGGCTTTTTTCAAATGACTTCCTTCTTCATTAGTGTTCCTGGGAAGGAGAAGAGATGTACAGTTTTAAAGCATGAGGAACCACCGGCAGTTGGAGGGAAGACCTGTTCATCAGGCTGCAGTTCTGTGACATAGCTCCTAATGAGCAGGAATCAACACCCATTACTCCAGCTTGCCAGAGCTGTCCCCACTCTCCCGCTTGCTCTCTAACCTCTCCTTCAAAAGCGTTTTTTAAACTCCAGGCTGCTGGAGACTCACAGGCTTCATGCAACCACAAAAGCATATACGCAAGCACATATGCATAAAGAGCAATGAAATGATAACTGTTCCACTCTGTTATTTAATGCTTGTAATTTAGAAGAGATTATTCATCTTGGTTTTGCTTTGACAGAAGAGCAGTGGATTTTTTTTGAAATATATTTTCCCAGTTCAGAAGGTTAAGAACAATTCTGTGCCTGCGGGAGGGGAAAAAAAGAAAAGAACAAGAAAGAAAGGGGGGGGCGGGAAGGAAAAAAAGAAAAAGTCTGTCCATGTCTGGATTTCAGAGGGATGGCTCCAGCAGCCTCATTCTTCCCTCCTTCCCTTCCTCCCTTCCTTGCTCCCCCACCCTTTTGTGTGCTAAAGTTACAACCCAAGGACTTGGAGACATTTCAAAGGAGCGTCACTAATGCAGACCACATGTGCGCTGTTCCTCTTGTTTAGTCCAGAACAAAGCTGAACTGTAAAAGCCTTCTCTCTACAGGGGAAAAACAGGTCTCCTCCCCTCCCCGATTACCCACCCACAGTTTATGAATGAGGCTTTCTCAGGTAACCACCACTTGGTATCAGAACACTTTCAGGAGGAAATCAATCATCTTTCCAATAGAAAGCCGTAGGGCAGAGGGCATGCGTTTCCTTCGCCAGAACATCAGTGTTGAACACTGAAACACCCACGCGTTTGACAATGCTGCAGCCTTTGGCCTTCGTGCTTGCACAGCAGCAGCGCATTTGCTGTAGCATTTTTTTGTTTGCTTTTGGGACGCCTCCTCTGCATTGTCTCCATAGCTGCATGAAGGCAGGTTTGTCAAGGAGGTGGGTCACAGCAGGGCCTGCTTTCTGAGCAGCATCAGCTGAGGAGGACGCTGAAATCCAAGACCAAAGCACATCATTTCCTATCTCTGTTCACAATTAACTGCATTTCAGGAAAGACTTTCACCAAGTAATGGGCAGTGGATCCTCACAGTGGCAGTTTTATCAGGCAAAAAAAGGGAAACTGCGACCTGAATTTGTGATTTCATGTCCACTTGGTGCTCCCTCCTCAACAGTGTTTTGCAGTTTAATGCTGGTGGCTGTCCAGCCCCAGCAGTGGCCATCTAGGAGTGAGGCAAGTGGTTGAAGGCTCCCTCTGAGACAACATTTGGGTCCTTGCTGGGCTTACTAGGGGGCCAGCTCTTGCTCCCAGCTGAGGTCCCAGTGCCCAGATTCCCTGATGGTGGTTAACATCAGCACTGTGGGGCAATGGCAGACAGGAAGGGTGGGCCAGCCTCACCTCTCCTCAGATCCTCCTTCTGAAAGGAAGACATCGGTGGGAGGTAGTGTTGGTCTCCTTAGACAAGCCAGTTGGCAGCCCTTGGACTGCCGTGATATCAGAGCACAGGCTGTGTCACTGGGCAACTGGAGCGTCTTCCTTCCCACATGGCACTTCTGCAGGAAGCCCCGGGAGAGTGGCCAGGAAGGAGATAATCCTCAGGCTTTCATTCCACGGACACCCAAAAAGGGCTGGGGAGTCTGCTGAGGAGAGGGGCAGGGTTGACTGTGTGAGGGGACCAACCGACTGAGGGTCTTGGAAACACGGCGTATATCCTCAGTTTGGTTTCCTACCAAGAACCAGCCTGATGCAGAAGTGCTTTGTATGTGCAGGTACGCTTCATACTTAGATCCACTGACCAATTTTGGCTGGCAGAAATATCTCACGGCTATTAATTTTCTAACACATTCATTAAAATACATGATGGGGGAGACAAATCTCTTCATTCTGTTGCTCACGAAACTTTCTGGCATTAAGAGAAGCCAGCAGCAGTGGACAAGGATATGTTAGGACACAAAGAAGATGCCCAGAAGATACCTACCCACCTACACACTGACGGACTCATGGATGATTGACCGTAGAGCAAGATAAAGGCACCCATAGGCCCAGCCATGGTGGCAGCCCTCACGGACATAACCCTCCCGCTCCCTCAGACAGCTGAGCACTATCATGGAATAAATAAATGTGAAGAAAAAATAAAATAAATAAATCTGAATAACTTCAAAGTCAGTGTACAGTAGTGTTTGCTGCTAAAGCTGTACCTATTTTCTGACAGGAAGCTCTTCCGGCACAACCGCCTTTTAGAGCCGTTGCTGGTTTCCAACAGTATAGGGGTTTGTTTCTATAACAAATATATTCCTGTGGATGAAACTGCTAGTATTAAAAATAAATGGGAAGAGGGAAGTGTATTCTATGGAAAAGTGACTGCAGAGGAAGAGAAGTGACCTCTCTGTGTTGGTTAGTGAGAAAAAAATTAATGGAAGCATTTGAAGGATCATAGGACTTTTTATAAAATCACTTTTAAGTACAGGATTAAACCATAGTATGTATACGGAAGAAGACAGTGTGTGAGGATGGTTGTTTGTTCATAAGTGATCTAGGGTTAACAAAGCATTCCAGGGTTTTATGAAAGCACTTTTAAACAAATAAACATTACCCTGCACTATGTACAAGCTAAGCACTTCAACATAATCTCCACGCATGAGAACGTGAGAGGAAAATTGATTAAAACCCCATGATAAACCGTTTCGTTTAATTGCCTAATCTTATGGCAGTAGAGAAAAGCAAATACAATAAATAATGAAAAAATGTCAAATTTTAAGTTTCCAATGCATTTCATCACCCAAAGTGCAGTTTGGTAATCTATGTGGAGCGCCTAAAATATTTCCATCCTGGAAATTTCCCTTTAAAGTGGTATCTGGACCTTTTTTGAATAATATCGAAATGGGTGAGGTTTCTTTTTCCAGCATAAGGGGACATTATCTATGCAGACAGAGGGATTGCCATAGCCTCGGCTTCTTTGAAGCCTCCCTGGGTTGCAGCCTATTCGCCAAATAAGGCATCCTAAACATTTCTGCTGCTTCTGGATTCCTCTTCTCCCCACCAGTTTTTTTTTTTCTGCTGAGTATCTTGTCTGCCTTCCAAACACATCGTGAGGTCCTTAGATCTAAACCAGCTGTGATTTCATTCAGCACTGATAAAATGAGATTGAGCGGAGCAGGGCCATAGTCCTGGTGAAAGGAGAAGACAGCTCTGGAGTATGGTCATGAACAGGAAAGCAACGGGGAGCTCCTCCGGAGTCCTTCCCACCTGGCCGAAAAGGGATCGTCCAACCTTCCCAGCCACTTCACTCTGGGGTACAGGAGTGCTGCCTCACAGCCCCCTGTCCAGGCAAAGGCCAGAGGGCTCAGCCTCCTTCCTGGTTTTCCTCTCTTGCTCTCTGAGTTCATCTGGGGTGTTTTGGGTGGGCTTATGCTGTTTCTCCAGTCTGCTCAGCGAGCAGAGCAAGGCGCAAGGAGTCAGCGTCCAGGTAATCCCAGCTGGCATTGCCCGCCCCAAGGTTACTCAGTGTCAGGTTTGTTGCCCTGATTTCGTCTGACCCCGAATCTTCTGCTCTCTCACAGCATTCCATAATTTAATTTTGTTAGGGGTGACTGGCTTTCCAGAGCAGTTTGTCTTTACAAATCGCAGGGAGTAAATAAAAGAAGAGATATAAAGTGGGAAAAAATAAATTGTTTTATCCCAAATTCCAAACTGCTGCTTTGAATATTTTCATTGCATAACAGACGTTGACTTCACTGCTAAATTCCCCTTCATTTTTAAGGCTGACCTAACCAGCCTGGTTTCCTCAGCCAGCTGAGGCAGTGGAAGTGTCACCTCTGTGAGGCCAACCCCAGGCACGGCTGTGTGGCTGCCAAGCGATCCGGACACCCGTCCTGTAAGCGTAATCCCAGCATGGGCTACCGCCTCTGCCACACCTCCTCTGGGCCATTTTATATAGTGGAACAAACAAGATGCTGGCTGACTCCACATTCTGTTGGATCAGTGTCAAAATTAACCTTCTCTCAGAAGAATGATGTAGACAAATTAGCGGTGATGCTTTCGGTGTTGGCAATCTCTCTCCCATTACATATGTCACGAACACTGCTCTGCACAGCGCAGATGCCATTGCAATGCATGTATGTAAATGCATTTCCCATACCCACAGTAGATTCAAACACAGATATACATGTGGCAGTAGGCTGGTTTGTTTGAAAGCATCTATTTTTTTATGAAGGGGGAGAGCTAATAGTACAAAACACCGAGGCAGAACAGTATCCTTTCATTTTGCTCCTGCAGTAGTGGTGTGCAAGAGCTGTGAAGTGAGAAAGCATTTTACATTTTTAAAGGCAAACATTCTCACAGCAGTATCGGCTGTGCAAGCAGCCCGGTTGATTCATACAGCAGTAACATTTTCTTCAAGTGAAGATTAGCTCTGAAGCTCCAGTATCTGTTTTATGGCATTGCAACCCATATTTTCAGGAAATTCTCCCTATCTCTTGCCTCATAACTATCAATAGCATTCCCCTATCTCTTTAAAACCAGAGTACTGACTCAGTGTGTTTAGAGACAGAAAGCTATTCTGACTTACAGGTTCAATTCCTGTTGACTCAAAAGGGAGGAAGAAAATGCAGAGACTGAGAATGAAAACATTTCTTAATCCAGAAGTTACTAACAGGGAAATGCCATTAAGTAATGGATGGCATTTATTCACAAACATAAAAATATTTTTCCTGGCTGAGGTTTAGCTCTGCATGTATTTTCTAGCAGATGCTGCCATGAAGACAGGTGAATCTGGATGTGCTCTTTGCTTCAGCAGTTGTATGAAGTGGCTTTCTTCTTGGCTGGGATCTCAGAAAGGAGCCTGAGCAGCGCTTGTGTGTCTTCCCGTCCTCACCAAGGCACCTTCAGGATCTCTGCCATCAAAACGAGCGCAACTCTCACTTCCTCACCCATTTGGCCAAAAGGAGAATAATACAGTTATGCTAGCAGGGATTTCTTTTTCCAGCAGACTGTGGTTTTCACAGCTCAGCTTTGTGGACTTCAAAATCTCCCACGTCACAGGTCTGTGTAAATATGATGGAAAACTGGAAGGGAAAAGTGCTTCTCAGACACAATAAGAAAACCTTTACTGGTCATTTTTGTGGTTCGGACCGGGGCTGATATCTGTAAAGCAGGAACCTCTTAGAGAAAGGCTGACAAGTGGATTGGATGGAAAGTGAGACCTCTCTCCTCCCATCCCCACACTGTTTCATCAGCTCAATTCTGGCGACCCTTCTGCTGAAAGTTGTAGGAGAATGGGGCTGAGAAGAGCTGCCTGGGTTTCTCCTCTTCAGCCATCACATCTTTCTTGTGCCCATGGTCTCTCATGGAGTACAGCAGGAAGAAAATAGAAAATAGAAAATCCCCCATTGTCTCATCCAAGAGGAGGCTTTCTTTCTGAGGGCCTGACCGCCCAAGCCTGTCTGTGCCCACTGCCTTGCAGTGGAAATCACTCGTCCCTCTGCTGCAGGAGTCCTCCCTGTGTAGATTTCAGTCTCATCCATGTATGTACCAGAAATGCTTCAAAGTGTGACTGCTCCTTCCTGACTCCTCAGCAGAAAAACTCATCTCCAGGGAGACGGGAATTTCATGTGTGATAATTTAACTGTCTTCCACCAGCCTTTGGGCATTGATTATTGAGTACAGCAAGCGCTCTCTCCCATGCTAGTGTGCTCATTGCCTCTCCACCCTCCAGCACTGAGTTTGTTAAGGGATTTTGACTCCTCATGCTGCATCTACACGAAGAAGGAAAATGTAGGGTTTTGATCAAACAAGGGTTTTCAAGCCACAGATCACATCCTGTGCTAAAAATAGGCTTTTGTGCCTGAAAAATGCATATTGAGGTGGTCACCTTAGAAACAGCTCTGTACATTTTTTCATCCCGGTTGTTGCTGATTGTACTTGAAATGCTAAATTGTACAGGGGTTGGGGGGAGACAACGAACGGACAGACTGTCAAGCCAGATCTCTGACAAAATTGAGCAGTTGCTGGAGGAGTTGCCAAATGAAAACTGGTCCTATCAAAAAAGCCAGAGAGAGACCCTCCCCAGGCCCTTCCCCATAAGCAGGGGACTGCACAATGCCAGGGGTGGGGAGGGAGAGACCGCAGGAGGGCAGGTCTGGCTATGCACACAGCAGCAGTGGAGGAGCCTTGCATAATTGAGGTGAGCCCTGGAAAAGCAGCCACATTTTAGATGATCTTCCAAGGCTCCCTTTTAGCAAGTATTAAGAGATTTCCTACAAGCACAGGAGCTGATCTGGGGATTTCTTTAGCAGCCGCTTATTTAAAAATCAGCCATTGTCCTTCCTTAAGCTGAAATCAGACCAAGGCAGCTCTTAATGTTTCTGTTACCCTCGTTAAAATGTCTTACTTTTAATTCCTTTGCAGCAAGGTGACATATACAATGACCATAGGGTCATAACACAACCTTGACGCTGAAATGTGAAGAGTACGGCATTTCTTTATTGCGCATATCAAGCAAGGGATTCTTGCACTGCATTGCTACAAGTGTAAAAGGAAGGTGCATTAACTTCAACAGTTGCAAGATCCTTTCAAAAGAAGGTTTTCTGGACCATCTTTTTGTCCAGATTCTCATATTTGTTTACAGCTATTTTCAGAAAAAACAAGTAGATGCTGCAGTGTCTGAGTCTGTAGAGGCAAGTTTGGTTTGCTTGAATGTAAATTTGGCTTATTAATGTGAACAGAAGGCAGCTGTAAATCTCGAGCCAAACTCATATTTAGGGGTCAGACCAATATCATTGCTAATTTGAATTGCATGATATCGCTTTAAAATTAATGATTATTAAAGGTTACTTGTTCTATTTTTTTGAAGCCTGTTTTCATTACTTTTCTAAGCACAATAACGTAAGACCAGATCAATAAACTGTGTAAGTACAAATATTCCCATCCCAACACAGAACATAACCTGTACTGAACGCTAAGATTATGAGTTTAAATGGAAAATATGAGTGTTCTCTTCAAATACTCCTACTGGGATGTCAATGGGGAAGGAGATAGTGTTTACTCTTTATAATAGACTCCATCACAGCTGAAAAGTAGTTTTCATTTAGATTCAGTGACTATTGAACATCAGGTTAACCTTCAAGCTTCCCACTCCTTTCTAGGCCTTCCTATCTCTCTGTGGGGTTCAAGTCAGATTGCTCTTTCCTTCCCAACCCTTTCCTCCCACAGTCAAAATTCTGCAAGGCCAAATTTGGACCCCTGTAACTGCTATGA
The DNA here is from genome assembly GCF_000699105.1 of Pygoscelis adeliae. Classification (NCBI taxonomy): domain Eukaryota; kingdom Metazoa; phylum Chordata; class Aves; order Sphenisciformes; family Spheniscidae; genus Pygoscelis; species Pygoscelis adeliae. The sequence continues at coordinate 5,966,681 of NW_008825619.1, read as the reverse complement.
AGCCTCCTGTAACGGGTGACTCTGGCTGCGAATCTAATAACCCTGGTGCTATAAGGTAGAACAAGACATATTTTCACTATTTATATGAGATAAGAAGTTGCAAGTCTGATCCAACCCAGGGTTTGGATCAGCTGAGAAGGGGCCCTTTCGAATCTAGAGCATGTATCCTGGTGTAGAATAATTACCATGCAGTAATGCCTCCATGAGGAAATGTTTGCATTACAGGTCCCTAGTAAGAAGTGCAAGAACTAAGCATAAAGCAGAATAAAGTTCTCTCAGGACTCTATGCATCGGAAGCAAATAAAAGCCCATTTCCAAGCCGTGATTGTAGGTGTGTGTGCAAAGAGATTCTGTGCATGTAAGATCTATGCTCCATGACGAATGGCAGCTGTGGTTGTGTCTTTCCTTTGCAACAAGGCAGAAGAATGATGACTCTTCATATCCAGGGCACTTTGGTTAGGCTAATTACTAGGAACTACATGAATTTGCAATAAATAATTTATCCAACATATTGATGTCTTATTTTATGTTCACTTAGTGTTTATATCTGTAAACAAACGGAGGACTTAACAAACACGCACAAGTCTTTTAAGTTAAATGGGGGTTTGGACCCCAACCCTGAATCTCAAAGACCCTCCCAAGACCCCAGTACCTGCTGAGCTAGGAGCTGAACTGTGTGCTGACAGGCCTGATTTCCCCTACCCCTGGACGTCTGAGGCCACTTAAGCCTTCTCGCCTCTGAAAGTGGCTCAGCCTGGCCTGAGGCATGAGTTAGTAGAGCTCAGCCTTAGCTCTCTGTGGTCGCTTTGTCCAGGCTGGGTGAGTCAATTGACTCTGAAATACAGAACGGTATAAAGCCCCTTTCTGCAAGTTGAGGTTTTCTCCTCTCTTAAGGAAATATGGCCATCAGGAGCGAGACTGCGTGTCCTCTGCATCAGTCAGGCTGAGGACGGGGCCCTTAATCTCATAAGAAGCCAAACGTGACAACATTAAACTCTAAATCCAAGCTCAGCTGTGAACTTCAAATGCGGGCTTGAATTCCTCTGCTCCAGTCTGCATCTAGACAGCATTTAATAGGCTCATTGCCCTCATAAGCATTTTCTAAACAGATGCATTAGGTACAGGCTTCATGATGGCCTTTTAAAGCAGAACCAAAACCTTATGAAATCATGATTTGTCACTGGAAATAGCCAAAACCTGGGTGAAAGCCCAGCTTGTGGGAAGTTAGTTTGATGAATGAGAGCTCCATGTCAGTAGTACACGCTGCTTGGTCGCCCTTTGCTGTTGACGCTGGCATCTGCACGGCACTGCGCTCTCCCCTGCTGGGGCGGTTCGGACACTGTGCGTGATGTGGAGCCAGGCAAGGCTCGGTCTTACCCTGCAACACTGCCAAGCATTCATAGAGATTTCCTAGGCAGCGTTCACGCTCGAGCATGCTGTCCTCATGCGTTGTCCCAGCGCTGCTAGAGAAGCGAGGGCTATTGCATAGAGAAAAGTTTGCAGAATAACAACCGTGGTGGTGGGCAGCCTTTCTTCATACAGAAAAGTGATAGATAAGATATTCAGTGCAACTAAGCTTGACGTCAGAAAAAATAATATTGCTTGGCTCTAGGGAAAGTCTAACGTGCATTGAACTGGGAGTTGCTCTGCCTTCAGGGATCGATCTGTGATTTGGGTGGCAAATGGAAATGATGCGGAGCTGTCCTTTGAGCAAGCGGGCTGACTTTAATGCTGCACCAAGAAATATGTCGCCTCTTCAGATCCTGCCTCTCCCTTGCCCAGCGTTGTGTGCAGCCAGGTCAGGAGGCAGCAGCACCAGTGCCGCTCCGACGGCTGCTGCCAGGAAGGAAGGAAGGGAAAACAGAGCCGAAAGCAGCAGGGCACGTTTACAGACCCCGGCCTGACAGAGCTCAGGAACTTCTCCCTCTGGGATTTCTACGGCGTGTGGGAGTGGGAACTCTCTGTGCAGTCTATGGGGCCCCCAAACCTCTCTTTCTGGCAAGGAAGCGAAGGAAGGCTGTCTGAGGCAGGTTGGCCTCTTCCCACAGATTTTCCGTGGGGCAAAGGTGATCTAGGGTGCAGCATTTAACTGATGTACATGGCCTGCCCTTTTGAATCGGAATTAAAACCTCATTTGAGATCCGATTTAGAGTGTGACGAAAAAAAGAAAAAACGAGCCAGAGGCAATCTCTCTCACCCTCTCCATTTTCTCTGCGTGGGCCATACCTGTTTGTATGCAAATGCCGGCCCTGTCACTCCTGAGAGCGGGCAGAAAGCCGCCTGCCTGAATGGGGCAGCCGGCAGCATTCCTCCGGACCCGGGGACGAGGGTGGGGTTTGATCAGCCAAGGGAGAAAAATGTCAACATCTGTCTGTCACCGCACGGCAAATGGCCAATTATAATTTTTTTTTCTGCCTCCCTAAGCTGCAGTCAGACAAAGCCGCCGAGCTGCAGGCTTTGTTGCCTGCGCCATTTCCCACCACCGCTCCACCTCTGATATGCTAATGGCAAAACTGAACGGTTTTGTGCGGCTGAAAAGGATCTTCGGGCACATTCACTGGGTCAACAATCCCAACTGCTGCGCCGGGGCTCAGCCTGCTGCGCCAGAAGCCCGGTGCCAAGGGACTTCCCTCCCCCGCGCTCCTCCTTTTTTTTAAAAAAAAAAATAGTGGAATTAACCATCTGTCTGTCTTGGTGCCCAGAAACTTAGCTGAACAAATTATGACACGATATACTCCCCTCCAGTACTTTCTGGACTGACAAGCCAGGCTGGGCTCTCCAGCGCGAATCGCTGCCTCGCTAGATGCAATCTGGGAGCTGAGAGAGGACCATCTCCTCTCTGCTTCAGAGCACCACAGAGCAGCTAGGTGGTACAGAAATACTCCTGTGTTTATACAGTTGGCTTTGCGTGCATTACAGCAAAAGTAACACTGACAAACAGTCTTTTGTTTACAAAATAAACCCTGTCATACATGCAATGCCAGGCACAGAAAGCAAACTTGATGACATAATCCTATCTATTGTGTAGTAATAGTAATGCACTTACGTAGCAATTCTAGACCTGGTTGAAGAGTAATTGCGGAGTTTATTGGGTGACAAGTTTCCCATTCACTGATGTTGTGGAAGTGCCAGGGGAAATGGGCTATAGCGCCTGAGACAAGGTGCTCGTAAGTCTGTGACAAATTGATTTTGAAGTATTTGTCATTTATAATTAGTCACCTGAACTAAGTGTGAACGTTATGAATGATACGCCACTCCTTTTGCTGATGCTGTACTAATGCCATCATTGCTTTATTAAAAAAAGCAGCGAGTTGGCAGGTTCTTTGATGGTAAAATTTGAAGCAATTTTGCAAGCTAGCTAATGTTTATAAGCACAGTAATATGCCATCATTACTCAAAACAACTATGACACATACAAGTGCGTCAACTCCAAGCACCCTATAAAAACTGCTGGACATGAGGCCCAATGACATGAGATAAAAGCTTAATAAATTTAAAAGCTGAATAAACAAAGCAGCCTAATAGTTCGATGGCTTCCAATTGACCCTGAGCAGAGTTCTGGGTAAAGCTGGGTAAATACTCCAGCCAAGAAAAAGGCGATAGTTGTGTGTGTTGTTTATGAGACTACAGTTTTAATATAGCCTGCACGGTAAACAGTGCTGTAATAAAACCTGACCTTTGCCACAACTTACTTTATTCTCCTCTTCTTAAAACCTGCTTGTGAGCGGTGAGAGAAAGGTGGATTGTCTGGATGCAGAACCAACTCACCGTGAAGACTTACTTATTCCCACACAGGAGAATTAGCAAGCTGAACATTTTCTTTCTCCTCGTTTTTGAAGACAATGTTCAGCTTTGCCAACTTTCCCTGTTCCAGCTGTTCTGGGAGGCACTGATGCATCACCTATGCCATGGTCCTGCAGCTCTTTCTCGCACGTTTGCAGTGACTCTCACCACTGTGCATCCTCTGCAGGAGTGTTCACCCAGACCCTGGGAAGTGCTGTCGGCCCTGCCTTCTGCCGCTTTCCAGGGAAGGACTTTTATAAAAAGCATGCACAGCATGAAGGAGGAAGCAGATGCAGGCTCGCTCTGCACACTCCTCTCCAGTTCCCGGCATATGGTGGATGGTTAAAAAAAATGGATCTGAATGGTGTGAAAATCTATTCATCCTGTATCACAGAGAATAAATTATTTCTTTATGGTTGTATGCTGTGTGTTGTCCTGGCTGCACCCGCCTGGGCTGTTATGAAGGAATGCTTTAGACTCACAGGCTGTACAGATCAGAACAACCCTCTGTGCTGGCTTTCTGCATGACAGAGGCCGAAGATTTTCATTCAATCACTTTTTTGTCCGAACCATAATTTCTGATTGTGCTTGTACCTTTAATGAAAGAAACCCAAGCTTGATTTATGGTAATAAAAGGACAGAAAATCCAACGCAACTGTAAGTAAGTACGCTTCCCCAGTGGCTTGTTGCCTCTCGTGTTGGAAAACTTGCTTTATCCGTGGTCTGACATTTTCTGGCTTCAGACTCCAGCTGCTGGCTTTTGCTACGTTAGTGTCTGGGTTCACAGTCCCTGCTGCTCCTCCATCCAACAGCTTCTCTCCTGATCCCCAAGGCCATGAAGCAGCTGCCCATGGCCAGGGGTGCGTGGGATGGCCCAGCAGCCTTCTGGGCATGCATGAGCTCCCGTGGGGCAGGCAGGGCTCGGGAAATTGGGCTTCATCCTTCTTAGTCCTCTCCCAATCCCTGTAAGTCTGCACCTGCTCGAATCATCTGCAAAGCTTTTCTTTGATAAACTAAATAGACTGAGTTTAATTTAATCTCTCTGGCACGCTTCCAGGAATCACTTTTGTAGCTCTTCCCTGAAATTATTTAATTTGCCAGCAGCCATTTTAAAGCCCAGGCACTGGACTCGGACAGACACTGTACATTTGTAGTAAAGAAAGGTGGAAAATCACGTTCAAATTAAGCTGAAATTAAGCTCAAATTTCATATCTAATTTTCATGAGTTTTGTTGGCTTGTTTCACTACTCTTACTACCTAAAACTGAGGGGTTTTTTAGAGTGTTGTCACATCTTTAGTCTTTGCCAGTCTCCCAAGGATTCAGTCACATTGCCTCACACACCATGTACTACCTCAAAGCACATAACTGAGATAAGCAGTTGATAACATATAATGAACTTTCTCTCTAATACAATAAAATAACAGCTGTCCCTTTAAAATACTATAAGCATTTCTCTTTACTGAATGCTAGTGGTGGATAAACAGATTTGGAGGAACTCAGCACTCAAATAGCTTATCTCTATTAATAGATTATTATCGCAATACTTTCAAACCTGTAAGCTTTCTTAGCCTTTGCTTCTCTAAAAGAAATTGGAGTGGGGGAGTGTGTGTGCGTGTGTGTGCAGAACTCGGCACCTGTGTGTGTGCAGGATGCTGCGACGGCTGTGGGTCTGGCTTCCCCAGCCGGAGCACAGCCCCTCCTTTTTGTTGGACCTTGTACTTCTCCAGAGAGAGAGTCACCCTGGTCTCTCACTTGTAGGCAGGGTCTCTCAGCCACATCACCCTGTGCATCCACTCTGCTTATCCCCTAAGTCTGAATAGTCTCTGTGTAAGAAGATGTCCCCTCTGGGAGCTGGTAACTGGCAAATAACAACGTCTCCAGGCTGCTTCCCAGAATAGGTGTGGATTTACTTATGGCATGAGGGGCAGCCCTGGGGAAAGGGGCAGAGCAGTGACCCAGTCTGCTCCAGAAGCACCACCTGAGAGGGAGGTCCTGCTCCCGGTTACATCCCGCACTAGCATTACCTGGCTGCCTTTTTTCCCCTCCCCATCGTTCACACTGCAGTTAGAACTACCACCCAGCCAAAGCAGAGCTTGTACTTTAAAAGAAGTGAAACCAGAAATTCATCTATATGTCATACACGTGGCCCAGAGCTGGGCTTTCAGAAAAAAACCCAACCGCTTCACATGAATCAGCCACTGGGGCAGGTGTAGCCCTGTGTGTTGTAGTTTTTATGTGTGGTACCTCCTCGCAGACACCGAGGAAGCGATGCATCTGATGGTCACCTCTGTGCTGCTCATATATCCATGCTGCATGCATGGTGGTGAAAGCGGGTGCAAAGTCTTTCCTCCCAGGCGTATTTCACACTGCTTTGTACACATCTCTCTGCCTACACTTCACAGTGGGGAATTAGACCTACCTGAGCAAGTCTGGTACTGGGCTTCCTATCAGTCAGACACCGGTGCGTGGAGAGCCTCTCTCCCTTAGCTTCCTTTTGCTCTTCTTCTGCCGAGGTGAGGTGGGACTGCAGGGACCCGCCGGCAGCTCTGGTCTGCCAGCAGGGATCTGGACCGCTCGGCTGCATGGCAGCCCTGCAGCAGCTGCTGCGGGGTGAGCTGGGCAGGCATTCGCATGGGGCTTCCCCACCCTTACAAACCCACCCGCACTCACAGCTCCCACCGGCTCACACCCCCCAGGTGGGTTTTTACGACCTGCTTGTAAAAAGATGTGTATTTCTGCCCCCTTGCATTTGCACCCCAGGGAACAGCAGCGATAGCAGTGTGCTTTGTTGTACCAAAAGGTGTAGCAGATCCATTACATCTTGTGAATCTGCCTTTTTTTTTTTAATTAACCCTTGGGTGTGGGGCACAATCTTGGGCTGACCAGGTCCCGTTGGAGTTCAGGCTGGCACTAGGGAAGGGGGGAAGGAGTAGCAGTGAGCAGTAGAGAGGGCTGAGCCACTGTACGACTGCACCTCTCCTCCCATCCTTGAATAATATCCCTAACAGTGGTAGTGTTGTGGAGAGCCTGTGCTCATCAGCATTATTTAATAGGAAAATGCCTGAAGGTGCCAATCAGGATATAAAACAAAGTCCAAACCTGTGGGAAGAAGAAGCTGCTTGTTGCCCATAGTGCAGAGAGCGCTGAGCACCGGTCAGACACAAAACAGCCTTGTATGTAGCTGTGAATCCTATTGTTTTTCAGAGGCTGCTATTTTTGTGCTCATATGAGAGTCAGAGAGATGTGTCTGACCTGTGAAAGGCCTGCATGCTCTAGTTTGTTTGTAATTGCAATAGCTCTAATTACTGCAGCCTCACAAAAAACCCCAAACAATTTTTCTTCCTCTCCATAGGTTTAGAAGACTAATAGGTGGGGAACAGGATGCATACAAACAGATATGTATACACACACACGTACATATATATCTTTTTCCATCAAATACATCACAAATATAGCCCAAATATGGAGAAGAGCTGAAATAAAATAACAGACCTATTGGCACAAAGTCACGTTAGTTGCTGAAATCAGTCACACCGCACCAGCCATAAGCTGAAAGCAAAAGAAACAAATAAATATACAATCTTTTCTTTTTTCTCCTACTTAATACAGATTGCAAGTGTATTTAAATTGTTCAACCTACTCTTGAAATTTGAAGCAGTAGCATACATTTGGTTGAGGTGTGAAATAAGGCATAACACTTCAAAAGGAGGATGTATAATAATTACAGAAGCCTGCTTTTCCTTTTGTAGTTTATACATAATACCAGGCTTCAGTCCATTTTCCATTTTAGTGGATATTGGGCAGGTGAGAGGAAATGTTTATTTCAGCAACTGGGCAAATCAAAGTCATTTTTGCTCAAAACACAGAGGCTTGCAGAAGGCTCTGCAGCCACCAATTCAGTGTTGGCCGGACACCCGACAGAGCTGGGGATCTGCATGGGGTGCCTGGGGCCTCCGGCAGGTTTGTCTGTGGGCACGGGATGGTCAGAGCTGTGTGGAGGAAGCCTTTTGCCTCACATCTTTTGCAAGCTGATCGATCTGAAATGGTTGAAAAGGTCCAGGAAATCAGGTGACTGGGACGAAACTGTTCTTGCAGGGCAGTTATCTTCCTTTTTCAATAGCTTGATCCCATATATAACAACATGTAATTCATTCTAGAGCCAGTGAAAGCCTATAAGACTCTCTTTGTTATTATTATCATTATTTCACAGGCTTTGGACTGGACCTGATGTTTTTGAGACCTCAGCTCAACATAACAGAATTACAGTACAGCTTTTCAGGATACATTTATACTGGAGCAACAAATATTCTGTGTTTATTCAGGAATGGCCTGTGGGCTTCAGACGCTGGGGGTAAGAAGCTCTTCTCTTCAAATAGGGGCAGGTAGACCGGGGCCTGGGCTGGGGGGAGTACGTTTGAGTGTTGGCCCATCATCTGTGGGAAATCTTGCAGTGGTTGTTCAAGAGAGGGTCCCTGCCAGCTGCCTGCTCTGCCCCTCTGCCAGAGATCGTCACTGTCCTGGAGTCAGTGAAAAGAAGTCTCCTTCCATGGGATCCTGTGCCTGAGCTCAAATCGCTGATGAAGCTGCTTCAGTCTAATACAGGATTTTGCCTGAGAGACTAGTGTGTGTGGACCTCTGCCAGCCCTGCCACGGGAGGAGCAGATGGGTAGAGGGTGATGAATCACCAGAAGGCTGAGGACCAAAATCATCTTCAACTACTACATGAAGGTTCACCTCCACGTTTCTGGAGAGATGCTGTCCATCTCAGGCATGGCGCCTATGAGGAATCTACCTTGTCCACAGTAACTCCAATTTCCCGTGGTATCTGCTTTGACTTCTCATTGTCATTGCAAAGCAACAAGGAATCAACTTCACGTACCTCTACTCTGCCCTCTCTCTTTTGTGCTCGTGGCTTTTCTAGCAGTAGCTGCCTATGTGCAGTTTCCAGCATTCAGAGAAGAAATTGCACACCTGGGCATGATGTGAAATCTCTCTCTCAAACACCTTTTCGCTGCATTTGTCCCTACAAATAGCAATTGCTAAAAGAGCAGATGGCCTGGATATATAAACTTTATTATAGGTAACAGAAGAGGGGCTGTAGCAGATGACAACATGCAGTGCTCATGTTTTTGTAAATGGCCCAGTGGTATCTTTAAAATAGGAAGAGGAAAGGTCTGGCTTGTACTGGGAAAGCTGAGACAGCCCAGAGTTTTTGGTGTAATTCACACCATCAGGCGCAGCATATAGTAACCTTACTTGATTGTGTTTTATGCCTGCTCTGATTCTTGTCTGTGAATAATGGAAGAAGGCACTGTCAGAGGAGAAAGGACAACTTGTGCTATTAACTCTGCTCTATTGGCAATTTCTTCCTATCTTACTCTGCTTTCTTTTCTCTTATCAAGCCCCTTTCTTTTTCTTTGGCTGAGTGGTTTGTGAGGTATAAAGAAAGAATATTTATATATCCTCCTCTCCATTACGAGCGCTCCAACTGCCGGCTCTGTGTGTGCATGCACCAACGTGTGCGTTGTGTTCAAGGACTGTTAAATGTCACGTAACTGAACCAGAGCATTTCAGTCACGTGGCACTGACAAGCTCCACTCATGCGTAGCACATGCCTTTCCTTAGCTCAAAACAGATGTTGTTTCCCTTGACAGATCCCTCTCTGGATTCCTGAAAATAAAGTTGGGTAAAATTTTGTGGGCTTTGTTTTGTTTTCTTTTTTGTTTAAAAAGCTTCAGGTTAGTAAGTACGTTCCCAAACTGAATGGGAGACATGAAAGATATATAACAAATAGATGTTTCTGAGTTATTGATCTCTTTGCTGTCCAAAATAAATTATGCTAAATAGCTGTTCTCAGGGCCACGGCTTTAATGAGAAACACTGCTGTGGCTACATTTCCCTTTTCTATAATGCAGAGGTCCTGCAGTTGAATCCCACTTAGGACTGGGGATGTCATCCTTTCTCACGACTGCAATGCTCCTGATGCTCAGCATCTTTCTTGCAATGTTTTTCAGATGGACACGATAATAAAAAAAAATTCATATGTGTCTTGGCTTATCTGGCTGCATGTCAGGCTTGATTTGAGCACTCTCATACAGACAGAAATGACTCTCAGGAAGTGATTACCTAGCACTGTTCTGGCGAACCATGCTGCTGGGTGACCAAGATGGTCATTAAAAGAGACTGCGTTTTTAAATGGTTGACAGGAAAACTAGTTGGGCGACAGAATTGTCATCTGTTTGCATTGTGTATAATGCTTTCTACACAGAGAAGGAAGGTTAGACTTGAGCAAGTATGCCATACTGAAGCAGAAAAAAAAAAATATCAACTAAAATGCTTGCATGCCTGGGGAAAAGGGCATCTTCCAACAGAAAAAATTAGTCCTGCATCTTTAGCACATACTTAACTTTGCCTTAAAAGGAAACAGGCACTGTTTTGAGTTAAATGAGATGTTTGCAGGATTATGTACGTGTGTTTCATTTGCATGGGATTAATAACAGAAAGAATTGGGGGAGAAGATGGAGGGGTTAAATATATTTCTTGCTGCTAATACTTATGCTTCTAGGTAATTTAGAAAAATTGGCTTTATAGTTGCTCAGTGTATCTGTAAAATTCCTTCTTCTCCCGTTTAGAGATTCTCTTTGAAATATGGGACTGTGAAGGGCTCTTGTATCTCTCTTCTCTAAGTCAGTAGAATTACCATCTACAATAAAGGCCAATCTCTTTTCATTGTGACTCATTGCTGTGATGACTTATATGGATTTGCTCACAGGACAGACCAGATGTGTACGACTGAGCATATTTAAAGCAGGAAATACAGAAACCTGCACTGTGGTGAGCTTTGCTGCGTGCCGCTGCCTGGCCTGTGACTGCAACGGGCTGGATTCAATGCTCAGCATCTACAGGAGGCAGGGACCAGCCAACGCTACACCTTGACCAAATGTCCTCTGTTGTTTTCCTGAAATATGAATCTCAAAACCATCAAACAATGTTGCAAAATCATCTGTCTTGTTCTTCAGAAGCAATGGCTTTCATTTGACTAAGGCCTTTGAAAATGGCACTGTCAAAGTAGATGAGCTGATACCCTAAATTGTAAATCATCATGTGAACGCTGCTTTATCGTAATTCCACTTACATTTATTGATTTGGTTGTACAGGGTTACCGTGACTTGAAGACCAGTACAAGAAGTCCAGCTGCATTCCTGGACAAAGACAGGCATAACATACAGAGGAGGATGCTGAAGATCTTATCCAAGTTTAAACTAACCTTAATAAATTCAGTACACAAACACTCCTGGAAGGATCATATTCGCAGCTAATAACTGCTGTTGCCAAGTTTTAAAAAGTATTCCTCCTCCACATAAAACATCTATGAAGGTGATGACCACGTTAGATACTTGGATTGATTTTATAAGAGGCAGTGCAGGTGAGTCAGGCTGTTCCCGTTACGGCTCAAACTTAAAATAGCTTGCTGTAAATAATCTTTTATGCTTAACAAAAGCTCATACAATTCGTGATAATTATTTCATCTCCCACACTGACATTCAAAAGGCTGAGATCGTTTCTGCTGTTGTCTGGTTCACTGTGAGGACATGTCCAGAGAACTTACTGAAGACTGACATTTTTGAGATAACTGTTTATGTTCTTAGGACCAAATTCATCACTTGTGTAAACTGGCCTATTTCCTTCAAAGTCAGCTGAGAATTTCTGAGCACAAAAAGTTAATTAAAAGTATTACAGCAGGCCTGTGGGTTCTCTTTTGAAGAGGCAAAATCAGCTGGGCCATAAAGGTCATATTCCATGTCCCAGCCCTGCGGGCACAGCGTGGGACGGCTCCCTCGCTCTCAGACTGGGGCCCAGCTGATGAACCAGGCTTAAAGTGTTAGGACGAGCCCAATAGCAGCTCCCAACGTAGCAGGGGAAAACCGTTCCCTCTTTCCTGTTTTAAGTGCAATTGTCTGTCATTAAAAGTTAATCCCATCAGCCACAGCCTTTCAGAAAGAAGCAGAGGATGTCATCTTTCAGCATCTCTGCTCTCCCAAACGCCCTGGCAAGAACCTGCACCTCCTTCGCATTTTACAGATGTCAGGGACACCAGCGAAGACATGGAAATCCCTGGAGATTTCTTGCTTCTGCAAGTCTTGATGATTTGCACCACAGTGGTGACACGGGTTGTAGCACAGCTCTCCTGTGCCGAGCTTGCACAGGTGTGAGGATAGAAAGAGGATGAACATAAGCGAGGTTATTTGGCAGGACCGAAGTGAAGGTGAGACCAGAGCACAACTTTGATGTTTGCCTTAGTGGTTCCCTAGGGAAGTCTTAAAACCTGTCCTGTTGTATGCCTGCATTTCCACTTGCAGGGGAAGGTACACAGCGGGGGAGAAGGCAGCTGTAGCTCCTTCTGCAGCCTCCACCCTGCTCAGCCACCGCTTCTGCTTACATACCAGGAGCGCAGTGGTGATGCCACGTGCCGCCCTCTCCATTGCTGTGACTGTACACGGCCCCAACCTGTCACCAAACAGGCACAAATAAAGCGACTGAAAAAAACCCCAACCTTAAACCATGAACACTTCCTCTTTTTTCTGCAGATTATTTTTTGGGGGGTAGCCTCACTGAGAAAAACCTGTCCAATTAGAAATGGAGATGCAGGTAAGCCATGAGCTGCAGCCAGCCAGCACGGCAGCTTCAGCCACTTTGTAGCTGTTTTCTCACTGGGGGAAAAACAGACGAGAGTACTTATAGTATCTGACTGCCAAATCTAAGGAAAAAGATCTCGTTTCTTCACAGCTATTGTGCCCTTCTGGGGGAGTGAGAAGCGTATTTACTTTGTGGGGACAGTAAAAGCTGGGGAGGTGGCAGGCAGGAGAAAGTTATCTTCCTGAACGTGTCAGGAAGACACTTTTTTCCTTGTAGAAAAAAGTAAGCAATGCTACAGTGGGAAGAGCAGATACTAGGGCTGTGGCAGAAGAGGATCAGTCACACAGATGGATCATAACTGGGACGTGTGGGTGTGGAGGAGGAAGAAGGACGTTTGCCCTTGTAGTGGCAGTGAATTAATGGCTACAGTAAATTTATGTCTTGCGGTCACCTTCAGGGGAGGAAATGAATTGCCAACAGCAGCAGCAACAACAGAGTCACAACAAACCCATGCGGAGGACCACAGCAGTGACCTCGGATTTAGCTGCGGCTATGTTTTCAACTGGTACAGTGTTGGTGAAGCAAGGCAGCAGCTCTGCCACAGGATCTACACCCAGCAGGTCCTTTCAAGGATTCGGGATGGAGTTAATACGCATGTTGTTGCTGTTCGATGAGATTTCATCCTTCAGCTGCCTATGGGGACCCAGGAAATGCCCTTGTGAGGACTCAGAGCCAGGAAACCTGGCTGTGGCAAAAAGTCCTCCAGCTTCAGAAAATGGCTAGAAAGGCTTTTCCTAGAGCCTCAACGCATTGCGGTGGTGGGCAGCTGAAAGGCCCTGCCCCTGTGGAAGCCCTTGTTATGCCCCAACGTGATGCTGTGTGAGTCTGTGCCTGCTGCAGTTCAAGGGCAGGTTTTACCCGTGGAGGTGGAGAACGACCCTGGGGCCTCTGCGGGCCAGGGGCAGGCATGGCATGGTACATCTTGTGACAGCCAGGATAGACAATGGGGGACATCTATTAAGTTCTTGTTTCACATGGAGTAGCTTTTGGTAACTCTCCCCTTGCCATGGAACTGTGCTCCACCTCCCTCCCTGCAGATTACGTGGGAATTGAGCAAAACCAATATAGTAATGTCTTACCAAATTTGCAGAAGGCATGAAGCCGCAGCTTTGGGAAGTGAACAATCTCATGCATCTCAATGGAATTATTACATCCTGAGTTTAGAGCTAACAATTTAAGTAGAACCATGATGAGCTATTTTACTTTTGATCACTTAGAAGATGCATCCATCTTATTCCATGGTATCGAACTGCCTCTCATGTCTGCACGTGCTCTCAAGCCCAGCTGCACAAACTCGCATCTTTCCACCAGACAATTTAGGTGTAATTGTATCTCATCAAGGAGAAAATCAGTGGCACTCTGCAGACTTAGAATGTGGGCAGTATTAAAGACATTGCAGTTAATATCAGCATAAAAAACATACAGGCTGCTGAAAAACTTTGATTTTCGCCAGGGGGTTCTCTCTCACTCCTCTGTTTTTTTCTTTAATCAGCATTTTCAGTGAATACAGCACAGAAATTCTGTGTCATCTTTGCTAAATCTAGGCTTTTGCTGCAGAAGACATACAAGATCCTGTCAGATAAATTTGCAACAAACTCATTCCTCCTTCTAAGAGAGGGGCAATGGAAGTTTCAGGACAGTAAGAAAGGGCCTAATATGGGCATATAGTGCTATTTTAGGTGCCATAACCTATCTTCTCTTGTTCCAAAAGAGCCCAGATCTTCTGTAGATTCCTTGTTGTATTTGCCATTTAAATGTCTCAGACCAAAAATAGCATCTACAGTGTCACTGGCTGCTAATGTTTAAGTGTCTGAATTTCTTCCTAACTGGGAGGTGGCTAGGAAGAGTTTGGCGATGGTTAGGTAGCATGTGCTGCAGTCACAGGTGGCCCTTGGTGCCTGGAGGCCAGCCCTTTCCTCATCTGCGTAGCAGCAATACTAGAAGCTGGTGCTTGGTCTGGCGGCTGACGTCATCTAAGGGGAAAATAGTACTGGGGAAACGGGGAGCCGTTTCTTACACCTGTTCGTGTGAGGGCAAACAGGCTGCTGCTGGCCCAGATGCCTGGTGGGGCAGGCGATGGTACGGGCTGGGAATCGGTCCCGGCAGCTTCAGCGGTGACTCCCAAGTACAGACCTGTGAGAAGAAAACATCTAGAGTCATAAAAATGTGAATGTGCAAGTAAACAAATGTAGATGTGGTTGTAGATTTGATGAGTACTCTACTCTAGAGTACTCTAGTCAAATGTGTCATTTTCTTTGAAGACTATGGAAAACATCAAACACAAAAGTGGTGACTGATTTCAGAAACTTGAGTCTCACCTGGATATTCTGCTTCTTCACATCCTTTTTTCTTTTGCTCACTACCGTTGTCTTCAACTACTATTAAGGCACCTCTAGGGGCCTCCTTTGATATTTTTTTTTGCATCTCACAATAACAGCTCTTCCCTCTCCTCTGGAGTGGCCTCTAGCTTCTTCCTCTGGAGTGGCCTTTCTGCCTTGTTGTGTAGCGGTTCTTCATCAGCTGGGCGGTCACATACAATTCCCAAATGCAATCACATGTTCTGACCACTGCAATCCACTTGCCTAGCTTTGCTCTCTGCCGTACCCTAAGGCTCCTAAAATGATTTCTGAACACTTCACACTTGGCTGTCCACAAATAAGACCTCTCTGTTTTTCTGAATATGGTTTTCAACAGGTGAGTCAGAATGGAAATAGAAAGTTTTCTCCCTTAAGGTACCTTATTGCAGCACCTCTTTCTACAAGTGAAGTTCATCATGTCCCGGTGCACACGTAGCAAGTATGTGGGTGTGAATGCATTGCACTGGTGGACTGTGCCCCTGGGACAATGTCTCAGGTCAGTGTTCAGATGGAGTTGCACCAGGAACTCCAGCCAGACTGGTTTTCCAAGCCTGTAGGTGAGGCTGCTGTAAGATGAAAATGAAGATTAGTGTTATTTATGTATGTGTCTTAAATAGGGATGTAGGAGTGGATGTTATTTGAATAGGCCTGTTATTTTGCTACAATTAATTACTGGCTGCAGATATACTAGTGAAACTAGCTCTTTGGGGTTGGGATGCTATGCTTCTCCTCCACGACCTAGAAGACCATCTCTGAACTCCACTCAGTTAACGGCGATGGAAAGCCTTTGTCAGAGAGAGTATACTAAGTGTTTCTCTCACACAAATGCTTTTCCAGTGGCTTCAGAAGGTCCTGCATGTGATTTACAAGGGACAGCAAAGAGCTTGACTTGCCCAAGACTCCTGTTTGGATGGCTGTCTTTAGTTAGGGGAAAAATCTTTAACCCAGAGCCTGTGCCAGTGAATCACTGTCACAGCTGTGGTACATGTGCAGTGTCTCATGCTGGGCACAGGCACATTCAGCGGTGCTGCCTGAGCAGCACTGGTGCTGATCCTTCCCCAGGACATTAATTCTGGATCTGTTCCCCAAAATCCCGCAGTTTCTGTAAGGGCGCACAGTTCACTGAGATCACTGACAGCAATGTATTTTAGCACACGCTTAAAATTAAGGCTATTTTCAAGGGGTTTTCTGAATTAGGATTTAAGAACTCAGCCTCTCCCACGTTCCTTATTAGAGATGCTGTGATTTTACCTCCAGTTGCAGACATATTGATTTACACGCGGAAGAGAAAAGGAAAATCAATGAGGAGTGGAATGACTGCAGGGCGAGCGGCACGTGGGCGAGGTCTGCAAGAGGGGGGCTGGAGGAAAGCTGCAGCCATTTTGAGACGCTCAGAGTCTCTTTTCCCCTGAACTCAGTCTTGAAAAAAATATTCTTATTTTAATCAAGGGGTTTCGTGATCCTCCATTATAAGCCTCACAGCCTACATCACATTTCTGAGAGCAGGATGGCAAGGATCGATGACTAGCCACTTCTGCAAAAGCAGCCTCTGCTGGGATGCACCGTGTTTTCATATTCCACTGGTGAGACACCTGTCATGTTATGTATTGATTTTTCTTTTGTTTGTCAAAGGCACAGTTTATATATGGGAACTAATCCTCTGATCCCTACAGGAAAAAGAACAAAGATCATTTGTTTCCAATGAGCTTTAAATGAAAATCCTAATTAGATAACTTCTTAGCTCCCTAATCAGTGCAGCCCATGCAGCATTGTTCTTTGCCTTGCCCGACTGCTGGACACTGTCTGTCTGTCTGTCTGCCTGTGACCCTTTCACAGAAATAGGACGTTAGGGTGCATCTGCCTCCTGCCTGCTAACATCCTGGTTTCTCTTGCAAGAGCTCATGATTTCTGGAGTGCTGGTGTACAAGCCACCCCTCTCGGACAGTGTGCTAGCCGAAGCAGATAGACACACCAACTCTGAAAAATCACTAAGGCTCTGATCATTCTTTATGTACTCAACACAGGAGATGTGAATATCTTGACAAAACCTACACAGATTTCCTTGTTTCTGTTTCCTCAGTGGGCCAGGGCTTTTCTCATGTTTTGCACCTCGAATACTGTGTTCAGTTTTGGGCCCCTCACTACAAGAAGGATGTTGAGATGTTGGAACGTGTCCAGAGAAGGGCAACGAGGCTGGTGAGGGGTCTGGAGAACAAAGATGAGGCGCTTAGGGACATGGTTTAGTGGGCATGGTGTTGTTGGGTTGATGGTTGGACTCGATGATCTTGGAGGTCTCTTCCAACCTTAATGATTCTATGATTCTATGATTCTATGTTGAGAGCAAAGTCGTATGCGGTGCCTTGTTTCTCCCCCCTTTTGCTGCTGACTTCTGCTTTGTGCCTTGCTGACTTTTGCAAGAGAGGTCATTGCTGCTGGCTTTTTTTTCTTTTTCAATTTCTTTTTTCCTCTCTCTCTCATTCCAAAATGCTTAATTTCCCTTCTAATCTCTCATCAGGTGAATTCCTAATCAGCCTTGTTGAGCGATCCTTCTGCCCAGCAAAGCGTTGCCTGGCTACTATCTGTCTGGCATTCGGAGCTGAAAAACTGCCTTCTCCCAAGACCGAAAGGTAGCTTCCTCCAAAGTTGTGCCATAGAAATGGATGGTCATCAAAGTTTAATGACCTCATTAGTACTTATTTGCAGAGTGCAAAAGCGAGCACTTTCACTTTCAGTGAGATATAGATCAAAACAAAAGAAAAAGGGAAAGGGAAAGGCAAAGGCAAAGGACACTCATTTTCAACACAACTTGCAGCCCAGTCTGAGCACAAATGAACCGCCCTTAGCAGACAGCAACAGATACTGCTAATCATGGATAGTTTTCTGCATCACCATACCATTAGTCCTGTGAATGTGTATATACATCCCTGTATATATGGGAGGTCAGTGGGAGTACACAACCCAATTAAGAATATGTATTTCTCCAGTTTCAGATGATGGCAAAATGATCGCAGGTCTTCTGAAAACTCATGGATGCTTGACCTTTGTATTAGACTCATGGAGGAAGAGTCTACTCTAAGAATGACTCCCACAGTGAGAAAACTGTCCTTAGGCTGGACCATGAAACATAAACATTAAACCCATTGCTATCATTATTAATACTAATTGTATATTTTTATGCTACTGTACCACCTATTCCACTGCTGTGGAACAGAGTGGACCAAATCCTTGAGGGGTAGGTGTGGAATAACTAAAAGTCATCTCTGGTGCAACGTGTCATCTCAGGGAAAGCTCCTAAAAGCCCTGGGGTTCACTGGTGAGGTTAATCTCACCTAACTTGAAGGACTTGAAATGTAGGTGCCCCTCATGCCTCAGTCACTAAGGTCTCCTCTCTAGTCAGAGAAGAGAAACAGGCAAAGGGTGAAAGGGTGCGTCATCCATGTTCATCCAGGTCTCCGTTTCACTTTGATGACTAAGACCAGCTACCTAACTTAGAAACAGATAAAATTAAGTTGGGTGAATCCTACCTGAAAGATTAGTAACTTGCTTTTAAAAAGAACCCTTCTCATAATGTTTCCACAAGGTTTTAGCCATGCCGCAAAAGTCATAACCAGCAAGAAGACTGGTTAGAGTAGAAGAAATATGCTAGTTCAGGCACAGCATAGCAGTGTAAAGGCAGAGAAAGTCCTATGGGAGAGGAAAATATGCCGTGTTTTGTTTTCACCATTAGTACTTCAGAAATGAATCTCTGAGAAAATGGGAGGAGAAAACTGAGAGTCACCACAGCTGTATTTAGTATAAGGAGCTGTATTTTTGTTAGAGGAAAGCCATGAGAGAGTTTTGAGAGGGGGCCGTGGGGAGCTCAAAATGCTACACAGACGGATGAGAGAGGGCAGCCGGCCCATCCACCAGGTCAGCTGAGACCCTGAGCACTTAGGAGAAACCTACTGTAAAGTTTAAGTGTAATTGATAACTCCATTTTACTGGTATATATTTTTCCTGCTTTGTAGCTTTTGCCTCTCATTTTTCAGATGTCCATTGCTTTATTAGAGCAAACTTCTTAAGTTTTGTTGATATTAGAAATTATCTCTAACAAGCATAAAGTGCTTTACTACTCCAGGATTGACTAATCCAAAAATAAAATGGTGTCTGCTGGTGAAACAGATGCAGATCTCTGAGCCTCAAAGAGGAGAGCATGCGGGTCGGTGTGGGGGCCGGTGTGGGGGCCGGTACTGTCAAGGCTTAGCGTGCAAATTAAGAAAAATGAGGTTAAACAGCATCATTCTGGCATGGCATAGGCCACAGAAAGGCATCTGCTGCTGTTATCTCCTCCTCTAAGCATTTTTGAGACTTTCCCATACAAATTTTCCCATCCCATACAAAGACAATGCAAGGCTTTCAAAGGCTGTCATGACACATGGGAGAGACCCTTTAGCTGGTATCACTGTATTGAGAGTACTGAGAGAGGATATTGAGTAGTGAAGCTCAAGGCATTGAGCTTGCTCAGGATGAGCAAGGGCTTGACTCACCATCATCCTCTTCCCTGCTCGGTGCCCTAAGCTCCAGGTGCTGGCTCTCCTCAGATGGGATCTGCCTCTCACCCAGCAGAGTCTGCAAAGACTTGCTAAGAGAAAATGATCCAAGATGCAAGTTCCTATGAAGATTTTGGGGTGTTTGTTGTTGTTGTTGGTTCTGTACCTCTTGAAGGAAAAGTGCTGTACTGAAAAGTTAGTGACCTGACCTAGTCACACTTTCGTTGTGATGGCCATGGACTGCTCCTCTGCGTGACCTTGGGAGGTAACTCAGGAAAGCGAATTGGTTGGCAGTCACTCTGCACAGAATGACAGCTCCAAGGGAAAATCCTTAGGGATCCACACCATGAAAACAGGTTGACATTATTATGTTAGCTGCTATCCTAAAGGGAGAAAGGACAGTCCATATCCCATAGAGTTTTCTCCAGTTGTGTCTGAATTAAGTGTTTAGAGGAAAGGATCAACAGGTATGTCTTTCTGTAAGGCAGGCTTTATAGTCTCCACAATCTAGCAGGCTCAGTTATGCTCTTTAGTGTACAAAGGAAGAATACTGCCTTCTGCAGAAAAAAAAAAAAAAACAAATTAAAACAAAACAGTGCATTTCTGTAGGATGGGTTGTATGGGAACTCAGACTAAATGATCATAGCGGTTTCTTGCAGTCTGACTCGGTTATGCATCAGTGGACCTGGAAGTGATTTCTGAATGTGGCACTGGAGGGAGAAACCAGGATGGTTTCTTAGAAAGGACATTGAAATGTTTGAAGAAATTCAGCCTGCCAGCTGCACCTCTAAATCCTTTGAAGTTCATGCTTCAGCTATTACTTGTAGTATCAGTTACTAAGCATGTACACACATGCGAAATAAATGGCTTAACAAGGTACACATGGGCACTCACCCTCCTTTCCCCATATCACAGACAAAGAAGGCTCCCTAAATCAGCCCGCATGCCATTTCTTTTCTAAATATAGAATTTTTGCGAGCAGTGAGAAAGAAGCTAGACAACAGCTTCCGTCGTAAGAAATGTTAAACAACTAAGCAGCTTGATTGATTACTTAGGGATTTCCCTCAGGCTGTTACTAAGGTAACAGGAATAGAAGTGTTTAAAGATGGCTGAATATGCTGTATGCACTGGAGGATACACGGTGGTTTTCAGCAGCACCCTGCATTGTGAGTTTTATACAGTATTAATGCAGAAAATGAAAGGTGTGGGCCTACATGCGTGTGTGCAGAGCCCACACAGCCCTATGAATCCTCGGCTGCACCTGCCACAGAAAAAAAATCTGCTTTGGCTTTCAGGAGGACATAACAGGAAAGGAATACTGGTACCCATTTAAAGGGTGCAGGGTACACATCTCTTCCCAGCTCTACAATGCCTTCATTTTGCTGGCTGATTTAAAATATTTTGTCCCTCTCCCTCACCATGTTTGGAGACACAGCATTGACCCAAGGCTACCCTCCCGCTCTCCAGGGCTCCTCTCTCAGGTGGAGCTGCCCATGCTGCTGCCTGGCCCCCCCTGTGGTACCCACCACTGCTTGCTTTGACCTGTGGCATGGCATAGTGCAATGTCCCTGTGCTGAGCAATGGTGCTGCATAAGTTCTTGTGGTTTCATGCTCCATAGCAGTAATGTCTTTTTTAGTCAAGACTGGTGAGAGACAAAAAAAGAGATGATTATGGTAAAGAATATGCCCCTTACTAAGACACCATTGCTCTGTGGGTAATTTGAGAGGATTTGATTACATGGGAGAACAATCGTCTTGAGTTATGTTGATGCCAGAATTTTATCAATATTAATGCCCAAGTTAGTTAACACAGGACATGGAGGTAATTAGAAATTTTGGCTTATTATTCAGCCAGAGAAACCACCTCCTCACTAACTGATCAGCTTGCATCCTTAGGAGAGGAGAAGGAGAGTTCAAGACAAAACTAAGCAAACTCATAGCTCACAAGACCAATTTGGGATAAAAACTTGTTCTGAGTTTAATGACAAACCTGTAGTGGTCTGAGTTCCTCCACCGCCCAGAGAGGTTATTGTTTCTCCTTCTCTGACACCCTTCTTCTCCCCAGAGCTTTTGCACATACCTCACAGCTTCCTCCCTGTCTCTCACTTCTGAAAAACGACTCTGCCCAGCTCCTCCAACTCTACTCAACTCTACAGCTGAGGCCAACCCAAAGCCTTGAAAGGACTCATGCTGACTTGGTAATTTTTTATTTGTAGACTTTCATTTGCCTTTTGTCATGTTCCCAGCAGTGACCACAAGGAGAAACTCTCAAGTTTCCAAAAGGAACCACTCAAAAACGTGACACTTGCAGGGCTTCGTGCTGTGAGATGCCAAATACCCATAGCTCTCACCTGGCACCTCACGGGTTGCTTATGGCTCAAACTGTGCAAGAAATTAATTCTTCTCATTTACTGACAATGCCTAAAAAATAAATAAGAAACATTCTGGAGGAATTGAAATAACTTCTGTGAGTAACTTTTGGACAAATTGGGAAAAATTTCAGGCTGAGCAAAACAATGTCTGAAACAAAAGGCTCCAGTGTGATTTGGAAAGAGTTTGATATTTGTCAATACTCTTTGAAAATATAGTCACAACATTGCTTTGTGATACTGCATCTGTATTTTCCTCCCAAAATTGTTTCATTTAAATTGTTGTTGAGTTCTGCATATCATCTGGCAACCTATGGCTACTGTTGCTCTTCTAAGCCATTGAATATCTATAAACTATCTTTTGGATAGTGCTGCTATCATGTAGCTAATCACATAGCCCAGATAGCTCATTATAGTACAGCAAATGAAAAGTTTTTCGGCTCCCTGTTTCTATACTTTCATAAATTACCCACTTCAGGGATATTTTGGAGATATGAGTCTTATTAACAAGATGTTATCATTATTGTTTTGAAGCATCTGTCCGCCCATGTGTGGTAGACAATCAAGATGGAGAAGTGTAACTGTCTTGCATCCCTTTTCCCACAGCAGGCATTTCTCTTTTATACTCTTTAAAATGTGACAAGACAAAGCTCTGCAGGAAGGATAGAGCAGTGACAGGGTTTCATCCTCTCTTCCAGCTCCACTTCCCCTGGGTGCAATTTTTTCCCCATTGAGCAATCTTTGCTCTAGTGATTTTGTTTCTCTCTCCTGAGAATCGACAAAGGCATTTCAACAAGTGAATCACAGGGAACAGGCATCGGATGATTTTTTAATCTCTTGGGAAAAGGAGGAAAGTGGGATGTTGTCTGTGGAGTCTCCTGTACTGCAGTAGCAAATTTTAACCTCTAATCCAGCAGCACCTCAGGTGCTGGTGCCAGTCCTGCCTCCTGCTGCATCTCAGTTTCAATGTGCAACTCCTGCCGGGGGCAGCAGCATCCTGGAGGGTGCTGCCCTGCAGGAAGGGGTGAACTGGTCCCCTGCACTGTGACTGCTGACCCGCTGGGGCTCTCCACACATGGAGGCAAGACAGCCCTGCCCACTCATCTCACAGCCTGCGGCTTAGCAAGAGGCCATATGGACATCTCTGGCCAGCTGAATTCCCACATGGGGATTGCCACGAACACATGTTAAAAAACAACCCACAGTTTCTAGGACCTTCCTGTATTTACTTTCTCGGAAGGCAACTAAACTGAGTTTTTCCCTAACTTAACCAAGTCCATGGCAAGAAGAGGCTGTAAAATACATACAGTGTAAGACAGGGAGGCAGTTATATCAGTGTAAGACCATGATACTAGGATGGCCAGGCTGGGACATCCTGTGGGGCAAGGTGAAACAGTCCCAACCCTCTGCTCTGGATCTTCCAGCTGTGCTATCAACACGAAGGATGATTTCTAGCAACTTCTTCCGGGGTGTTTTCCAGTGTTACCATTTCCAGTGTCCCAGCGCACAACTGCAGAGCCAGTGGAGACCACCCAGCAGGTGCAGCAATTCACATTCAGGTGGATTAGTTTAAACTGCTGATGAAAGCAGACCAGACCATGAAATGGAGTATCTGAGCTGCATTTGCAGCGAGTGTATGTGTCCCAGTACTGTTGACTCTTTTGTGGAGATGATGCCTTGACTTGATAGGCAATAACAAGAAGTGTGAAGTGTCGGACTTTTTAAGTGCCTCAACTGTTTGCTCCATGAACTTGAGTCAGACCTCCTTGATGAACCCAAAATAGTCGTCAAATGAGCTTTGAGTAAAACACTTTAAGAAACTCCCTGCTTCAGCATCGTAATGAAACTGTGAGTGCAATTTTAAATGATAAAAACCAAGTTCATGTGGAACTGTTACACACTGGGATGAAAAGCAGCAATGATTTCCAACTGTTTAAGAAACAGTTATAGGAGCTGTTAGGCTCCATGTTTACACAGCTCAGATTTGAGGTTTTTCAGAGCAACCTGCACAGTTCTGGGTTCGTATGGGACAGAGGACAAGAACTGATGATGTTTTTTGTGTTGGTGTAGCAGAAATAGAAAATAAAAGCAAAACAACATGCCCCTTGGCATTTATTACGTTGTTTACTTTCATTTACTTAAGGCTTATTTTTGTATTCTGTGAGCTAATTTCCTTGGGAATTGATAAATAACAACTTCCTGGAATATTTTCACCCCTGTAAAATCTTGGCATGCCGTAATGATCTCTCAGCGAACTTAAGGCGTTCAGACAGACTTTCCCACCCTCCCCACCCCCACAGAAAACTGTTTGGAGAAGAATCATGATAAAAAATAATCTAAGATGTGTTATGAAGCAAGAAGAAGGGGAATAGCTTTTCCTTGGACAGATATCTTTTTGTGAATCATGAATACAGTGCTGCCAAACATCATAGGTCACTCAGAAACATGGAAAAAAAGGAACACATTATTAACAGTTTTACTGCTACTGGACTGTTGGGGTAGATCTAGGCACATGCAGCTCCCTGGATACACCCTGATAGCCCACGGATGGAAAATAAATTAACAGAGGCAAGGAGCAGTGGAAAACCACCAGCAAGTTAAGCGAGAATCCATTTGTGATGCTGCTCCTTAGGGCTCCTCTGCTATAAATTATTCTTTCTTTTTTTCCCCATCTTTTTAATATTTTTTTTTAGTCAATATGATAACTAACATGTGTGAACTACCATGGTATAAAAGCACAGTGAAGACACTTACCACAACAAGATCAGCTCTATGCTCCTGCCTGAGGCCTACCTTGGCAAGTTTGCCTCATGCTAAAACTAAGATTTCCTTGACTTCACATTTCTATCTCAGGATAGCTGTGTTAGTTACCTTTTTAATGGTGAAGATAAACTTTTACACTGTGGTTTTCAGCAATCTTTAAGGTGAAAATCAGATTTATTGCTTTGGAACTGAAGCTGGAAGATCAGTTTTGCAAAATGAGTAATAAATACTGTTTAGTTGCAAATGGTCAGTGCAGAATTGATCCATTACCAGTCGCTTCTTTCTTGACTTATCTCAACTTCCCCTCTATATCCACCTTTTATATCTTTATTTTGGCTGCACTCAGCTGAATCGAAATGGAAAAGAATAAAAATTAACTTGGTAGAAGACATTTTCTACAGTCTTTCATCTCTGGAAATGCTTTTAATTACTAGAGTAGTTTACTATTAATGTAGTGGATTTGTTGAGCTCTAGACAATCTTTCAACATTTCATCTGAGGCAGCACACTCGCTTTAAAGTGCTGGTGATAGATGTTTGCTGCTGCTGTTGTAAGCAGCCTAGACCCAGATGTAAGCACTGCTTTATGAAAACCGTTTTCCTTGCATCTGTCTCTCTAAAAACAGAAAAGATGCAGGTGCAGATCCCCACCAGGATGATCAACATGCCGAAGTAGCATCACTGGGACACCATAAAGCCAGAAGAGAGATGAATTTTGACAAAATGTACAACAGCAGAACACAGGAGAAAGGAAGAGATGAGAGCATCCATCTCCATTAAACCTTGATACCTCCTTCAGCAACAAGATGTGGCCATGATGACAGGTTTTAGTTTAATTGAAGATAGCTGACATTCTTCTGATATCTTTTAGAATAATGTTACCTGTGGAAGGAGAGGTGTCCTGGTTTTGGCAAGGATAGAGTTAATTTCCTTCCCAGTAGCTGGTACAGTGCTGTGTTTTGGATTTGGGATGGGAACAAAATTGATAAGCACTGATGTTTTAGTTGTTGCTAGGTAATGCTTACACTAGCCAAGGACTTTTCAGTTTCCCATGCTCTACCGACTGAGAAGGCTGCAGGTGCACAAGAAGCTGGGAGGGGGCACAGCCAAACTGGCCAAAGGGACATTCCATACCATGTGACGTCATGCTCAGTACATAAACTGGGGGAAGCTGGCCGGGGGGGCCGCTGCTCGGGGACTGGCTGGGCATCGGTCGGCGGGTGGTGAGCAATTGTACTGTGCATCACTTGCTTTGTGTATTACTATCATATTATTATTATTATTATCATTTTATTTCAATTATTAAACTGTTTTTATCTCAACCCACGAGTTTTTCTCACTTGTGCTCTTCCAATTCTCTCCCCCATTCCACCGGGTGGGGGGGAGTGAGCGAGCGGCTGCATGGTGCTTAGTTGCCGACTGAGGTTAAACCACAACAAGAGGAGAGGAGAAGACAGGAGAGGAGAGGAAAATTAAACATTTTTTTCCACCAGATGATGGCTGAGAACTGAATAAGAGTCTAAGACAGGGCTTAAAGGCACAAAAAGACAGTTCTGGGCATGTGAGCATGGGTGATGAGGATTATTCTTTTAATGGTGCCATAAGACAGTTGCCCAAGGCTAGTGGGGAAAGAACTGAAACCTGTGGAGAGCTCCAAGAAAACCCAAGACATCCACTGGCTACTGGGGGGCGGGGGAGAGGGGGGTGCATTTTATGTATAAGGGGTAGGATAGATGAGAATGAGGATACTTGAGAAAGACCATGCATTGGGGCTGGTGTGTATTAGATAACAAAAGCTGCAAAAATGGTGATCATGAATGCTAATGTGAATCTCTGAAGGCTACTTGGGTGAAAGATGAAGATTCCCCTTTGTCTCCAATAGGCAGTAATGGCATAGCTTACCCAGTCATGACAGGTAGCAGTTTCCATGTTATGTTATCCTGTTTGAGAATTTGGAAAAGTCAGGTGCTATTGCAGGTGTGCTTGGGCATTTAGGACTTCTTCAGGAAGACCTGGTGGATGTCACCTCAGTCTATATGAGGGAAGCAGGGGAGAGGATCTAGAGAGCTATATATCTATGCATGCATCACCTGATGTGGGAGCATAGCCCATGCTGTCAGGTGCTAGTGGCCTCCTATCCTCAGTGGGATGGCCACTGAGACCTTAGATTTCTGATTTGTTCCCCTTTGTGTCATTCAGTTAATAAAAACTAATTATGCTTTACAAGCCTTACAGTTAAATATCAGGGGTATGTTTGGGCTGGAGAGAGATACAGCAGATGGCAGTAAGCAAAATATAGCTGCTGTACCAGAAAAGCTAACTAATGAAACTCTGCATTACTATGATTCTTTTAGATTATTCACCTCCTCCATCACATCCTGTTTATGTTTTAATCACTTTCTCTAGGCACATACTGACACTCCCTCTTGCTGGCTTACCACCAGATGGACTTTAATAAACTATTGTTATATCTGGAAGCACTTTCATAATTGCTTCTTGTAGTACTTACATGTGTGATGCAGAGACGTCAGCCTCCACAGCCATACTTACTGCTATAATTGAGCAGTATATTGTTGCTTGCTTTTTTTTTTTAAAAGGAATCTGAATTATCTGAGATATTCCCTTGTTTCTTTCCAACTCACTCTTTTTTTCTGTTCACCCTACTATATGTAACAAGCTCCATGTTCTGGTCCTTACCATGGATGCAACAAAGGGTAGGTAAGATGTTAATGTTAATCTGCATTCTCTGAGTTGGCAGATTGGTGGCATGAAACCAACTTCTGTCTCCTCTCCTCTCCTCTCCTCTCCTCTCCTCTCCTCTCCTCTCCTCTAATATAGGATGGATGGGATCGTGTCATGGATTTAAATGTTAAGGACGGTAATGGCTCATCTACAGTAGT
>NW_008825619.1:5896339-5939269 GCF_000699105.1 Pygoscelis adeliae | reverse complement strand
TCTGTCTCCTCTCCTCTCCTCTCCTCTCCTCTCCTCTCCTCTCCTCTCCTCTAATATAGGATGGATGGGATCATGGATTTAAGTGTTAAGGACGTTAATGGCTCATCTACAGTAGTGATGCTCGGCTCTTGTCAAGCAGTTTGACTGTGCAAACATATTACATGTAACCCAGTGGTTGTGACTAAGCAAAATTCCCTTTGCACACATTTTCGGTGTGATATTTCTGTTTCCATCTCTAGCATTTGGAGTAGTTCACAAAAGGTATTCAACAACTCCTTGGACACACAAAACTGTGTTCACACAAAACTGTATTCTCTTTGTATGCGTAAAGCAGTACATTTCCACATCACTAGAAAATGGTTGA
Source organism: Pygoscelis adeliae (assembly GCF_000699105.1). NCBI lineage: Eukaryota > Metazoa > Chordata > Aves > Sphenisciformes > Spheniscidae > Pygoscelis > Pygoscelis adeliae. Next base: position 5,938,905 of record NW_008825619.1, on the reverse strand, counting down.
AATTTCCATTATATCCTATGAATTATTGTAAGGAAAATGATGCATGTTTTTGTACAGAAAGAAAGTCTACCCACATCCAGCTTAATCTAATTTATCTTCATTGGTCTCTGATTCTGATCTTTCCATTACTTCGGAGTTCTTTCACTGCCATGTTTTAACATTGCAACAGGTCTCTCTTACAACAAACTTTAGATTCAGGCCATGAATAAACCCTTCTGGCCACAAACGCATGTGCTTACAACAAAGGAACAAGAGTGAGGGCTCTTAATTTGCCAAATGAGCAATGTTTCCCCTAACTCTCTTTATCTTCAAGAAAGGTCATCGTTATTTCACTAACACACATTAATGAAAGTTACATTTTGATAAAAAATGTGTATACAATGAAAAGAAAAGATATGGACTTGAGAGTATCCCTCTGAGTCATCTGAAAGAGCCGTTCAGGTAGACAACCCTTTCTTCTTAAAACTTCAACCCCGAGAGGCCTTCAGCTGAAAATGTTGTAGGGATATAGGGGAACAGACTGCTTGAGAAAAGAGTGTAACATTATCTCTCTGTCTTAGACTCTTCTCCAGAAAGCATAGCCACAGTATATGGTCATTCCTCCTGGGTCCAATTTGGTCCAATGGGATGGAAAGTGATTTGCGACTCAGAATAATTTTATGAGCTCTAGGTATAAATCGTTGCTGGCAGAGATGATGTAGCAGTTTCAAGAAATGGAAGGAGGCATTTCAGGGAAAGGAAATGCTCCAACATTCCTTGAACACCAGTGACAGTCTCCAAAAAGGCCTGCTGGGCCCCTTTGGCACATAACTGCCATCAGGAACTGAAAGGGCATTTCTGAAGAGTAGAAATGAACCTCAGTTTCTGGTTGCTGAGAAAACAGCTTCCGTCCCTCCTGAGAGCCATGGCACCCTTACTATTGAAAAAACACAAACGATCCCTCAGAGAGAGTTGAACAAATACAAGTGTTGGGATGATGTCATGCTTTTTTTGTGTGTTCACCAGCTTCACTGTTCAATGTCCTGTTCAGGAGCTTGAATAACATTTGGTTTGGGGAGTTTTCTGTGAAAATTAGCTCAAACTTGGAGGGCTTTCCAGCGCCTGTATTTCATTCTGACCTGAATGCTACTGGAGGGATGCTACAGGGAACAGAAGAATTCAGGATGGAGTTTCATATTTACTGTTACTGTCGCCAGGCAAGATTTGGAAAACAATCCTGGGAGCTGAGAATCACCTTATAGACACTGCGTTTGTTTGTCTGCTTTTGTTTCAGGTAAGCCAGGTGTAAGGCTAGTATGTAATATTCAATGGTATATTTTTATCTTGTGGAACACCAGTTTCAGACATTTCCACCTTTCTGTCCCACCTTCATTCTAGGTCCCATCTCCACACTACTGTTACTGCCCTCTCAGTTGGTCCCACCAAGAGAAGTACCAGCACAGGCAAGGGTCAGCAAGTCATCGTAATGAAGTTAAGAGGTAGTAGGAAATGAGGCAAGAATGTCTTAAACTGGCTTTACTTCTGGCAAAAATGCATCAGTGAGCTATATCCATGAGAATTCAGCAAAGAAAGTTTGGTGAATGGGTCTGCTGCTGGAGGGAGAATAAATTACCATTCAGTCTCCGACAGTACAGCTGTGTTTTTTATGAGGTGTCACCAGTAGTAAAAAGTAGTGGCAAATCTTAATTTTTGTTATTCAGATCTGCAGTGGTGGTCCTGAAATCACAGAAGGAGGTGGTTTGTTGAAAAGAATAGTAATTATAACAGCAGTAATTGAGCAGACTACTAGATGTTTGAAAAACTTGTTGCATGGTTGGGCTCAGAGGGTGGTGGTTAATGGTTCACGCTCTGGCTGGAGACTGGTTAAAAGTGGAGTTCCTCAGGGGTCTGTCCTGGGACCTATTGATGATGTTTGATACATTTATCAGTGACCTGGAGGACGTGACGGAGTGCACCCTCAGCGAGTCTGGTGATGAAGCCAGACTTGGTGGGACCAGCCAATATGCTTGAGGACAGGGCGGCCGTCCAGAGGGACCTAGACCAGCACTAAGAATTGGCCAAGAGGAGCCTTATGATGTTCAGCCAGGACAAATGCAGAGCCCTGCACTTGGCATGGACTAACCCCCTGCATTGGTATGGGCTAGGTCAGGGAGCAGCTCTTCTGGATAGGACCCGGGTGTTCTGGTAGCTTTTAGGCCAAACATGATCCAGCAGGGAGCCCTGGCAGCGATGAAGCCTAACAGCATCCTCAGCTGTATCAACAGAAGTATATTCAATAGATCAAGGAAGCAATTTATTTCCTCTGTGCAACACCTGTAAGACCACCCCTGGAGTATTGCGTCCAGTTTTGGGCCCCCAGTGCAGGAAAGACATAGACAAACTGGAGGGAGCTCGAGGGAGGGCCCACAAGGCAGTCGGGCTGGAACACTTGGCCCAGGAGGAGAGGCTGGGGGAGCTGGGCTGGGTCAGCCTGGAGGATGGACAGCTTTGGGGGCACCTGACGGCCACCTTACACACAGTCGTTTTATTACCAAATGTGTTCTTTAATAAGCATGCTGCTAATTTAATTTTTATCTTCTCCTTGGTTTTTAATTCTCTACTCTAATTTGGCCTTACAATTTAGTAGCTATTCCATTATGCCAGAACAATTCGATTTGCTTTGTAATTCCACTATCTATATTATTTTACAGGGACAATGTTAATTACAGATATTCTTCTCTCATGTATCTATGAGGTACTTATTTATCATAAAAAAGGTATTACTCTGCCTCTTAAAACATAGTTTTATAATGGTAACACAGAATAATTTTTTATAATGGTTACTTACCACACATCTATAGTGAGAATATATGTAGTGGCCTGCTCCAAGAGCATAAAGCAACCATGAAAAGAAGTTCATAACTGTATCAAATAACAGGCAAAACTAGATATTTGACCATATTGACTGTATAATACTACTTGTTTTTTTCTTTTGCATGCAAACTTAAAGAATGTCTTTGCAATGCAATGGTTGGATGCCAAAATATGGTTTTATTTTCCCTTATGCTTTTTTTTTCCCCAGATGTTTCCAGGCTGCTATCTGCATGTGATTTCTTGCATTCAGTTATGCTTGTTCCAGTCACGTTTCTTATAAGCACATAAATGGTCATTTCTGGAAATCTATACTCTTTTTCAATGATGTCCACTGTATCCTGTGAGATTCCTACTCTGAATCCCTGCAAAAGGATTATGGGAGTCATCTAGAATAATTCAATATTATTTATTTTCAGTGATAGCATAGTATATCAAGTTCAGGGAATTCACCACACATTCATGGTATGTAAGAGTATTTATGGTGAATGAGAGTTGAATATATTTCTGGTGCGTAATTCACACTTGCAGTGCTATGCCTGACTGTATCTCCTTCTCCTTGGTTCCCCAGAGGTCACAGCCCATGCTTAGCTGTATCCATGCATTCCCTTCCTGTATGTTTACTCATTTTTTGCACAAGAAATTCTGAGTGTAGTTGAAGCTGTAAAAAAGGACCAGTGGCCCATAAAAACTAGTGGGTGGAATTATTTTTAATATATAAAGGCTTTGCTAATTGACACTAGCTGACAAATTGAACTTTATAGGGACGTTAATTTGTTTTGAATCACCAGCAAAGTGATTCTTGTGTGAGATGAAGAAAGAGCTGAAATCTCAAAGCTGTTAATGGGAGAGTAGAACAGCCTGGCTTAGGATTCATCTGACACAATGTGACTCTCTTACAGTCTAGGTGTCTACAGAGGAGCCAGGTGCCTCTACTCTCTTCACAGATCAATGGAAAGAAGCAGATGATACTTCCGTAGTGATATTCAACATATCCTATAGTACTTGCTCAAGAGAGGTTAGATGAAGAATTCATTTTTTGCCTCTGACTACAGACAGAGTCTAGGGTGACTAATTCATATATCCATATGGCAGATGTCTAATATGAGATAGGAGGACTCCCCTTCCAGATATCCCAAAACTTCCTCTGAGTTTCAAATTGAAACAAACAAGATCAGAAACATTTTGCTTCATCTGTTTTTGCAGTGGCTTAAGAAAGAAAATGCATGAAGAGATTAGTTGCTTTTGAAAGATTTGTGCACTCTAGAAAACTGACCACTGAAGCTGCTCTGAGCACTGTCTTTGTAATGGGACTGAGCAAGGTGCAAGTTTCATGAAATTTGGAGAATTTAATGCAAATGTATCACTTCCATTTAGTTTTAAACTACTTTATTATTGGATGGAGCATTCTGCTTTGTTCCAGGACTGCTTATGACATATGACTCTTCAACAGCCTTCTGAGCTATTTATTTCTAATAACGTCTGCCCTGAAGTTCTAGCATACCATGAGGAAAAAAAAAAAATATTCTTTCTGACAGTATTCTGGTCCTGTTGCCATTTTCATCCAAAATCTTTAAATGGATAGTCCTCATGGGAGCATGAATAGGTAATGCAATATTTAAGACAGGAACATAATTTAACCTTTGCAAAGGGCAAATGCTAATGCTGTTTTGTAATCTGCTGCTTGCCTAATCCAGCATCCATATCCTTTTATCTGATTCTACTTACACTCTAAATTCTCTAAAGCCTTAGGAATGTGTCCAGTGGAAAAACTTCACTGGTTTCTGTAAGCTTCATTAAGGTTTAAATCTGCGTATTTAGCTGCAAGGAGTCAGTATAAAAAATTCTAACATTTGTATCTGGTCAAATTCTGGACTTCTAGCTTTTAACTGTAAAGTCAGATCCATTTTCATATACCTGTCTCCAAACCAGCTCAAAGTACCTTTTCAGTTATTCTGGACTAACAAAAATTTCTCTAATTTGGAAAAGTATATGACATTTATAAAGAAACTAAAATGAGTAGTCTGCTCTAGGCTGTACTGTGTTATTTTTAGTATACTATTTTTAAAAATAACTTTTACAAAAGTGATAACACCATCTTGTAGAGAAAGCATTGTTTTCACAGGTCTGAAACACTGAGTCGTCGTTGGATGAGCTGTAAATTTTCCCTACTCCTGACTGCACCTACTCGGAGGGCACTGCAAAACATTGGGTGCCAGCCAAGGAGTTCATAAGTGTCCTTAATCCAATTCCTTGGCACAAGTGATTGATACCGTGCTTGTAGTAAGAGGCTAATGAGTCTTTGTTTAATAATGAAAACTATCTAGATGAGATGAAAGACTAATGCAATTCATTCTGCTGTCCTTATTTGGAAGAGTATTTAATTTTTTGTGAAGTGCCTGAGTGGAAGAGCAGATGCTTCACTTTGATTGTGAATTATGTCTTTAAGCTGGTGTGGTCTGTAAACCTTTGCAAAAGTTTTCTTGCCTTACCTGATAGGAACAACTTCTGCAGGCTATGAAGTGCGATGTCTATAAAAAGCTTGAAGGTGGTTTAGTGAGTGAGGTCACGCGGTGGAAAGAACAGGTGATTCCACCTGTGTCCCTGTGATCAGAAAGTTCAGGTCTACCGAGGCCATCTTCGTTTGGTTCTCTGAAAAAGAAACTGCATTTTTATGCAGTTCTCTGGACCAATGGATTTGTTTTTCAGAATTCCTTTTTCTCCTCTCTTCCTAGCCCTTACGTCCGTGTACGAAGACACAGACAGCTCATACATCACTACCTCCCCAAGTTAGTGCTGTTCTCCGCACTTGCCGGAAACTCTCTCATTGCCATTTCCTATTTTGACTCACAGGGTAATGGTAGCTCACTTTCTCAGGGGAAGATAATGTTCCCTGACACTGGAGTTTCTGATGTTTTGACTAAAACTGCAGGTTAGATTCAGAGACCCTGATAACTGGTCTGTACTTTTCCTAGATGGGCTCAAACCCAATGAATCTTGCTGTGAGATTCACGGTGAGATTAAAATATAAGGAGTCTCTTTAGTCATGAATCTGTATAATCCAGATCTGAAGCAAAAGTGTCAGCAACCAGTTTCGGCCTGATGCTGATGAGTTCACACAGATCGGCTTTTCCTTGATTGCCAGTTTCTAGTTCACTTGAACGCTGGTTGCTTTCATTCACTGAATGCATGGATACAACTTTCTTTTCACGCTCACACCATCTCTATCAACTCTGTCCTTAGCAGTAAGCTATTATATTTTCTTTCCCTCCACACGTGTTGCTTAGGTAATAAAATAAGAAATGCTTTAAAGTGCAATCAGCCTAACTCCTGAGAGAGAACATTCCTTAGAAATCTAGATATTTTTGTGAAAATTAACTGAGGTTAAGAGATATTAATAAATCTGTTTGAACCACTGTCTCTAGGGGACTGACCAAATGTAACTCTTTTTGGGCATGTTAAATAAAAAATCACTTTCAAGGAAAATAATTGTCAGCGAGGTCTAATATGTGATTCTGTTTTGTTCAAAATACATGTGTAGATGAATTATCTATCTGAAAAACTTTGTTAACAACAGATGCACCAAGTGAAAGAGCCATCCAGTCTGAATTGCTAACAGATTAATTCTAGGCATCATGTGAAATATGACTAAAAGTCACTGTTTCCCCAGCAACACTCTTGCAAAGGACAGCAGTAAATCTTCATGGAGAGAAACAAACATTATTCTTATAGAAATTTCTGTGCATGCAGTTTTGCCAAAGGCCTGGGGTGTGCTTTGGAAAGTCTAAGGTCATTATAAACAATAACAAGTTAAAGCAAAATTGTGTGCTAAAAATAGTGTGTGTCACTGGAAGCATCTTTTAAAGTCACTGGTGTGTTTTATTGGAACAAGATACTTATGTCCTCAAAATATTTAAAAACAAGAATGAGCTGATTAGAGCAGACACTTTAAATATCCCTTCCAGTGAATGGCATTCCCTGACGTGCTCTGTAAGGGCTCCTAATTCTCTGGCTTGCTTCAATTTTTTAACCAGAGCTTGCCTGATGTATGCATGAAATGCACCAGGTGCAGACACCTCAGCCCTTTCTTGCCTCCCAGGAGGACTGCCTAGCCCAACTCCCTGACCAGGTAGCCAGATTGCCTTTTGCAGAGGTGCCTGAAACCACTTTGAATACTATTTAGTCATGGGGTCCTTGATCATTTTCCAGCTGAATGGAAACATTATCTCAGGGAAATCCTCCCCTTCCATTCAGAAACTGTCTCTCTTCCAGTTGGCAATTACATCTCCTCTCCTCCCACCCTGCAGAACACCATCAAGTCCTGGGATAACGGCAGCGAGTCCATTTACATGGGAAAGCTATACCGGGAAAGCAAGATGTGTATTTTTAGCTATTACAAATGAGATTTAGCAGTAGGAGACAGAGGGAAGCGTTAAAACTACGTGACCTCTCAAGTCTCTGTGGACCAACTGTTTGGGAACCTTTAAGATGGCAAGATACACCATACTGTGAGCACATGTAACCCTATTTTTGTTTCCCTTTACATCCCTAGACTATTAATTCCGTTTAAAAAATTAATTAAAAAAGGAAAACAAACCAAACTTTTCCAGCAATAGTAACTTTTTTTTTTCCAGGCAGAGGGGTATTTTTACCACTAATTTTTAAACAGTTTTTGTTGTTTTTTCAAGGTGCCCTTGAGATTACTCTGTGGTTGGCAGGAATACTAAAATGTGCTAACATCAGAAAGAAGGGAGCACTCTAGCAGCTGTTTCATGCCAGCACATATCAGGCAAGTGTTTTCCCCATTTGCAGCTTTGGCAAAAATTTTGCAGGTGGGTGATTTCACTTATCCTTTAGTTTGTGTATGGCTTTGACATGGATCACGCTGGCTGGATTTTGGAAACAACAAATATTTTGAGTATCTTAGCTGAAAAGAAAGGATTTTCTTTTTCTCCACTGAGCTGAAAATACAAACTTGGCAGGGACTAAATTGTCGTGCTTGGCCATATCACTCAGTCGCTATTGAAACAGAAATGCCCTTTTGCAAAGAGTTCATCCAACAGTGTCAGTGAGAAGGAAGGATCATCCTAGTGCAGACAAAAATACAGAAAAGACAGGATAAAAATAATGTTTCCTAGCCCTTCTAACATTTTGCTCATGTCTTTTTTGTGCATTCCAAAGATTAGTGGAAATGACTTGTTTCTTTCAAATATATAGTTGAAATGTTGGGAATAAGATGCCATATTTGGTAAGAACAGCATTGATTCAAAACCAAAGTAAGCCTAGTAAAAGTAGCAGACTATCCAGCTTCCATTATCGTTATCTTAATTGCCCTTGAGTAATGTAAATATCTTACATCGACACATTATATATTTCATTAAATTTAAATTTTGGACGTTTTATGAATGTCTATTTAATTCATCAGACATCTTAAGAATCTGTAAAAGATTCCGCTTAGTATCTGAATCTCAGGCTGAATAGGACTAATAGGACCGATGATATCCAAAATACAAAGCCAATCGCCAGTCCTACAGTCAGTTCCTCACAAGAAAAAACAGATAATTTTTCATAGACTCACTGAACGGTACTCTCCCCAAGTACAAGGATCCATTTATGTAAATCTGAACTCAAGACCAAGGCCATGAGGAAAATTTGTTATTTTACTTACATCATTAATAAAAGCAACTGCAATTGAATTTACAGGATTATAAGAGAGAGGAGAGTGAGCTCTACTGTCACTGCTAGAGATAAATCAAATAAGTAAAATGTGAACCACTTCCCATAACCTTCTGGAGTCTGCTGCTAGTATCCCCTGTTCCTACAAGGTCACAAGTCTGATGGAGAAATTACATGTCTGCTTTGGGAGTCACCACAATGTCAGCACTGAATTTGGTGCCCAGGCAGATGAGAAATCTATACAGAAAGCAAAGGGGTCTACAGAATCTGACAGGAGCTTTCCCCATTCATGCGACTTCAATTATAAATTCATAGCACTTGACACCACATTCACTTTGGCTTGCAAACAAATAATTTGTCTCCTTCCTGCTCCTCCCAGTCCCTGTCCAGTCCGGATGACACAAAAGGCATATTGTTGTGATGGCCTCCCTTATCAGACATGGTAGCAAATGATATGTGACATAGTTCACAAGAAACTCCTGTGTCACTTTTTTTTGCCTAATGCAGCAGAACAAGGCAAAGTCCAGTTTCTCTCCCCATTTTCAATTTCTGCTTATTATTCCTTACTCTCCCACTCCTTGTTCTCTTTTTTAAAGAAATGTGTTCAAAATAATGGCATGCACTTAATCTGGATATAATTTACAGCAAGGTGTGGCAGAAGCATGTTTTGTTGGGTAAGCAGAATAGGAAAACCAGTTCCTTTGATTTAAAACTTTCAATATTTCAAGTTTAATTGGTAAAAAGGTTATTTCTTGCAAATTACACCATTGGAACCAACCCTATTTGGTGCCCCTTAACTACCATTGATTTCTGAAGGAGCTCTGCATATTGAGTTTTTCAGGACTGACTGTTTTACTCATAGATGTAGGTGGAGTCACCCTGCAATTATTGGATTTGAGTTAATCCTCAGGGTCTGCCTGCAGACCTGAGTCACCCATTTCGGTAGGGCTTACTAGACACAGACAAGCTAGGGTGCTGTAAAGCATGGGACCATACAATGATGTCAGTGTACCCAAACTCAGATCATAGTACTATATACTTACAACTATATTCAAGCATATATATACTATTGGATGATATTTCAAAAGATGTGTGCATTTTGCACACAACTCCCTATTTTGCTGGACCTGCCAAGCCAACCAGTCGTCCCCAGAGCAATCCTGTGCCCACACATCAAGGATGTCATACAATGATGTCAGTGTACCCAAACTCAGATCATAGTACTATATACTTACAACTATATTCAAGCATATATATACTATTGGATGATACTTCAAAAGATGTGTGCATTTTGCACAAAACTCCCTATTTTGCTGGACCTGCCAAGCTCCCCAGAGCAATCCTGTGCCCACACAGCAAGGATGTGCTGAGATGCTAAGTGGACTCAGACAGACTGGTCCTCCAGCGTAGTCCCTGGTCCAGCCCACAGCCTGCTCCCTAGCTGACCCACGTGCTGGGCTCTGGGGTACATGGGTGAGAGGGTGGATAGGGCCAGGAGACTGAAGATGGAGCACTTCTGCCTTCAGGTTCCTCACTTTGGGATCTCAGCTTTCAAAATACTGAGCTATGTTCTTAGAACATACCAGTATGATTTTTTATGATACTTTTTAATAACATAGCTGAACCTTTCCTGAAGAGGAACTGATAGCATGCTTCATATGAGAAGTAGTGTATTTTCATCTGTTTTGAAGGGCTTTGTCCCTGATGATGTCATTAATATGCTGCTTTATTACCAACCCCAGGACGTTCATATATGTGATCAAAACTAAGCCTTGTGCCCCATCTCTTAATGTTTACATTTTACTTTTAACCTCTTAATAGTTCTACCACATTTCTCAGTTTAATTTATATCCTTGATGGTTTTCTATATATGAATTGTTTTTAATATATGGTGTTGAGGGAACTTTGCTTCCATAAAGGCCGTGCAATTTATCAAAATGAAGCAAAGGGGAGGCCATCTTTTCTTGAGAGATTGTGTTGTATATCAAATGCAATTGTTTTGCCAGTACAAAACAACCTACTACACAAAACATTGTGAGACATTTTGCAGATACGTTACTGCTATATACCTTCAATGGCTGTGACTCAGCACATGACAGCAGCAGAAACAGGGGGATGAAAACAACCCTGCCATACCTGGGGTGCCTTCGAGAAGGCACTGACCACGGTGAACAACAGCATGGGAAATGCTCCTCCGCAAAGCACAGAGACTGTGCTAGTTGGGGGGCCCAGCCTACAAGTGGAAGAACAGCTGCTGTACGTGGAAACATGCCCAGAAAGATAGCGTGGAGCTCTCGGGTTTGACTGAGCATGGTGAGGTCTGAGCATGCACAGACATCAGTGAGGCAGGCACCCATGCCCCAGCGTAGTCTGTGCTGACAGCCGTACTGCTACCACAGCACCGCATTTAGTACCCTATCCAGTTAAACTCTGCCTAAGTCAGAGATTGTGTGCTTCCCAGCTGCTCCCTTGAACCCTAGGACTCACTAGGAAACAAGAATTATTCCAGGGTGATTCAAGCAGAATTCAACTCACCCTTTCAAACATGCATGGGGCAGCAGCAGTTTTAAATTGCAAATTATTATTTGCACCATGCAAATTATTAGGTTTTTTCCCCCAAATAATTGCCAGTTCAGATCTTTACCTGTTATAAATTACTTAATTTCCTTGTGGGTACATCAGTTTACACCACTGCAAATCCGGTCTGATGGCATAATTGGAAATCTGGGATAAAATGTTGATCTCCAAGAAAGCATCACAGTCTCTTCACACAGGTGTTTCCATAGCAACATAACCACTGTGGTACAACCATGGTGAATGGGGTTTTTTATGTGATTTATTTCCTCTTCTGTGATTTTTTTAAATGAAAGAATATAGATGGGGACAGTATAGAAATAATACTAATTGATCCACAAGTACAGGGAAGGATTTGGCAGGGAAAACATGGTTACTTGTCTAAGGGGGATATATAGACACGTTATTATGAATGAGAAGTAGGAATATGGTCTCCTTCTAATATACATGTATTTTAGGTTAAAAAACCTTGGCAGTATTTATGTAGGTGTATAAAAGTCTCCACCAAAACCACTATACATTCTTTACAAGTATTAATTTTCTCACTAACCAGAATAGTATATTGAAGTGCTAAATCAACTGCCACAATCATCTGTCACAAGCAGAGTCAATCTCCTGCCATAATCAACCTAAGTCAGTGAACATCCCTGCAGAAGTCTGTTCCCCAGTGTCCCTTTCCCAAATGCCCAAGTCCTTGAGCAGCAGGACTAATGATGCCTGGTTTCCTAATGCTTTGTGTCTCAGGTATCTAATGCAGTGCAATTTCTAACTAACTGAAGCATTTTTGACATTTATGGCAGTCATGATTGCTCTCCAGTATGAAATCTCTGCCATTTAATACAAGTTGAGTTCATTCATCTCCCAGCACAAGAACTGGCAGGGTCCATCTTCCATGCCTTTTTCTGAAACTTTTAGAAAATTAACATATTAAAGTTCTTTATCCTATCAAACTCCATCCCATCAAATATGGCTGAAATTGATGGGCTAAAAAGTTACGAGGTGCGAGTGGGCAGGCATGTACATTTGCTGTGAAGAAATATCCTTCTTCCCTATGAAAAAAGATGAATGAACTTCACAATATATCCGAAAAATAACAATCTGAAACTTTTGCAGATTAATTGTCTCACCTGTAAGATCCTTCACCAGTCCTGTGTTGCCCTGTCCCAGATCCGATGTACACTACAGGAGCTCAGGGATGGTGGGATGATGGCCACTGGCTTGGAAACCACCGAGAGCTGGAGGTGCTGTGCAGGTGAAGAGAAACTGCCTCTGAAGAGGGGAACTGATCACCAGGGACAGGACCCACCTAACCAGCTATTCAGGTTTGCCAGAAGAAATTATCTCTGTACCTGCAGGAAAAAATTGGTACCTTGTTTGGATCTTTTCCAGGGTAGAAGTGATTTTAGGGACTTTCCCCAACCACAAATGATTTATGAGGCACTTACTGGAACAGCTCTGCCAATAAAAAATAATGTGAGTAAACTGGGCATTGTCAACAGCCACAGGTTGCTACTGGTAAGACTGGGATACATAAGTTTTCTAAACTTGAATGTATTTCATGCAGACTTGTGTAGTCTCTTCAGTTTTACTTACTACTGGAACTTCAGCTGGGCATTTGCTAAAGCCTTGACTGCACCTTTCAAATTAGCTATCCGTGCTTCCCTAGAAGGAAACTCAGGAGCAATTGCTACTCTCAGAAACCCTCACCTGCTCTTCCCCTGACACAAGGCTCTGCTTTGCTGAGCGGAGGAGCCGTGCCCTGCCGGGAGCTCCCAGGCTGGCACTTGGGATGCTGCACAGCACTTGGGGGCTCGTGCACCCCGAGCCATGGCCAACAGTGGGCAACAGGGCACAAACCAAACCTGCCAGCACAGGGGTAATCACGCTCCTACAGTGCTTCTCCTGAGGTCCTCCCAGCTACCAGGGTGAGCAGGGAAGCTGTAAAGCCCAGGCACAGGTGAGGTGCAGCCTCAGGCTTTCAGGCTCTCCAAAATGACTCAGTTCCAGGATTTGATGTAAGTAAGCAACAGCCTTTCTGCTAGCCCATCCTCACTGAGATGGCTTGATTTTTTTCCTGAGCTCATGGGTGGTTTTTTAACTCTAAGAGCACCAGAAGCAGGGGAGTGAGCCTGGTGCTGGACAGTGGACTCCTGCTCAGATGCATGCTCTCAGCATCACAGCTGGACCCAACATTAGGAGATGGCTTAGTGCGCCCTTCACATCTCTGTGAAGCTGAAATTTTGCACAGACTTACTGTCAAAACCTGAATTCTACTCAGTTTTTTGATGACTTTACATTTAGCCCACATTTGCAAAATAATCCAGATTTGGGACCAAACTGAAAATTGGATGTGCAGGTTGCAACACCCCATTAACCCGTAGGGGCCACGGGTTTGAACAGAGAGATGCCTAACCTCCCACGGGTGACCTTGCAGGGACAGCATCAGCCCTCCGATAGGCAATATCCCCTTCAACGGCAGAACTTGCCCACGTGGACAGATTAGGGGTGTCTTCCAGATCTAGTCTGAATTAATGCAAAATTGGGCAGGTGGTGGGATCACAAGCTAGCCCCAAAATCAGGGCACGCTGTAAATCCAGGCTCATATCTCTTGCCTGTGGCAGAGATTAAGTGCCAGGTGCAGAGTCCGAACCCCCGCTAAAACTTTCCTGTTTAGTCTAACTATCCCACATTACAGTTTTGGTTGAGCCCTTCAAAGTAACCTGAGCCAAAGAAGTGCTTTCCTCAAAAGTGTAAAAAGAAAATAATTTGAAATGATATTGCAAGTACAAAATGAAAACAAGCTTAATATTTAAGGGTGTCTGATGACTGAAGAATTGCTTTGTTTTTAAAACTGAAATTTAAGAGACCATAAATCCAATAATATGGTGTACTGTCTTTAGGCATTTTTGGAGAGAAATCACAATATTTATTTAGAAATGCCATTCATTGACCATGTTAACTGTTTTTGTTTTTTTCTAAGCATAACCTCGCAACAAATTTTAGCATGTGTATTTTTAGTGTTTATGGCTGGCAGCTGGATGACAGAATAGACAATATTATTATGGATTATAGGATCAATAATCCACGTGCTAAGAAGGATTTATGTAAGAGACCATAACAGCTTAAGCTTCAATAAATAATATGTAACAGAGGACAGAAATAACAGACATTCTCTAAATAAAAACAACATTTTTCTATACCAGAAAGGAAAATAATGCATGTAATATTAAAATCAAAATGCATTTTTTAAAAAGGTAAATAGAATGTATACCTTTGCTTTGTAAGAGGTTTAAGTGCATATTTTCATGAATTGAAATATTTTGAGGCCTGAAAGTTCAGAACAAAAGGAGCTTTTCTTGCCTCTGCCCATTTTATCAGCTTCCATGATAAAAAAGAATTTTTTCTTTTTCCCTGTTTGAAGCTCAAATCACAATCCCTGAGGGAATTCATGAGGCAGTGGAGGAGGTGAAAATAACCTCTATATTTGAATACTACAAAAGCCAAGACATCACAAAGGTATACTGGAGCGAGTATTTCATTCAGGGTTTTTTTTTTCCCCGTATTCCTTTTTATGTGCAGTAGTACGTTTCCTCTTTTGCAGAGGGAGCATCAGCCTAAATGCTGAACATCCTGGCTTTCATGGTTTATAAAAAGAAGTAAATGTGATCAAAATATTTTTTTTTTGCCTCAGAGATATAGCAGGAGCTTTGATTTCCTTAATTACACCCATCACTCTGGAAAGGTCATAGTCTAATTTTGGTTACTATTCTGGGAGCAAAAGGAATAATTCTGAATTTTTTTCACCTGCTTTCACAACCCAGTGAGGCTTCCTTCTTCTTTCTTTTACAGGAACAGCTACATCCTCCAGAGATTTGACTTGCATGTGACTAGTCAGTCAACAGGAAATTATTTACAGTTTGATTTCTAATTACTTGTGATAACAGAAATGCCTGAAAAATTGTAATCCAAGGACAAACCTCCCCCTCACTGAGAAAATTCACATCATTTAACACTGTGTGGCCACATGCTTCTTATTTACAAACAAACAAACAAAACCAGGTCAAACTTCTCTGGTTTCTTTTGTTTGGTTTCCCATTCTGTGTGTGTAGGAAACCCTGAGCACAGCTCAAAACACAGCCACAGCAGATGACATTTTGCAGATGACCCCCCCCCGCCCCGTATCTCAGGGACCACCAGTGACCCATGGGCTGAGAAACTGCCATCCACACGGTATATCGCAATACTGTCCTTGGGATCCAAAGAGCTGCAGGTTGCAAGGTGCTAACCCTTTTGGCTTTAATCCAGCAACACATTTAAGCATGCGCTTACCATTAAACACCTGAGTTGCCCTCTGGGCTTCGGCAGGATTACCCGTGTCAGAGTGCTCTGCTGGATGACAGCCAGAGCACTCAACACCGTGCTCTGGCTTCAAGGGGGAAGAGTACAGAGAAAGTTCATCTGCTTGGTGGTGACTAACAAATGCCAAAGACGCTACAGCTCTTTTTGTTAATTGCTGGCATGATTTATTGCCTCCTGCAGTCAATGGAAGGATCCCTTTGGCCTTATTATGGTTAAAAAAGGCTCCGCATGATTAGCTAGCTAAACCAGTGACTTTTCCGGCTTTTCCAGTGACATGACGTTGCTAGCTGATGTAAATCTCAATCGCTCCACTGTTTCACCAATTTACCCCATCCCCTGCTTACCAATGGACAACGGATGGTACCAACGGATACCCTCTTTATAGGCCTAACAAAGGCATCATTATAGTAAAACCCACTTGTCAGTGTAATTTCTTTTCTTGTTTTGGTTTCCTCAGTTCCTCTGAAACAATAGGTCCAGCTTTGAACAGCAGTGTGTTTGTAAATACTCTTTCAGAGTGCTGTTATAAGTAGTTTATAGTTCAGTAGGATACTTCTTGCATCCAGTTCTTCTTCTCAGGATATAACCACTAATGCGATTCACCCCCCATTGGTTATGTCATTGTTTCAGCCAGCTGGTAATTAGCGTTGGAAACCCTGGTGATTCTTCCAGCTCTGACAGCTCTGTGTTGGCTGATAATTTTGGTGATGGGAATGGAAAATCATCAGGAGTTCTTCTGGTGTGGATGCATGTTGCCTTCCACTCATCTTTTGCCTGGAGGGTTGAATTATCACCTTTCTTCTTTCACACCAAAGGGTACAGGGTCAGTCGCCTCTCTGTGGTTTCAAAGCAAAGGTGGGGATTTCTCCCCAGATGCTCATATCTGCAGTGTACACCTGCAGGTCCCCAGAAGACACTTGCTGGTGCCCAGCTGCTGCCGCTGGCTCCCAGGTGGGTTGGCAGCCCATCTGGCAGCCTTCATCACTCCATAAAAATAAGCTTTGTTCCCTTGGCCTCTCCCCTGCGGAACGCATACGCCTGGTGTTTGCTATGGGCAGCAGTGCAGGTGTTGCAAAGAGCACTGTCCTCATCAAAGGCCCTGCTGGCAGCTGAGCTGAGGAAGCCCCTCTGTTTGTGAAATCCTGTACCTGAGCTTCGTGGCCCTGCGCAGCCTCCCCTGGAGGGGTCTTCACCCATGGAGGGAGGAGGCTGGTGAGGAGGCTGCAGCCCCACCTCGCTCAGGAAATTCCTGCAATCCCCTACTTCTGGGAGCAAAGATGGCTCTACTTCAGCATGTGCCAGGCTGCTGGGTTTCTTGCTCCCTGGCCAGCCCTGCTCCTGCCTGCTGGTGCCCGGAGGTGTGCAGCTCTGCTAGCCCAGCCTCCTCCTGCCCTGTGTCCCTGTGCCCATGGCCGTGCCTGGGGGAGGCTCCACCGAGGGAGCATCCATGGCAGCTCCTCCAGGTTGTGCTGGGACAGACTCCCAGCGACAGCACTTTCGGTGTTGGGCATTGTTCCCATAAAAGACATCCCAGAAATGTGGGGCAAGGTTAGACGCTTAAGCACATGACTGTAGTTCCACGCACAAAAAGGGAGTTCACAAATACAAATACAAAGGAACTGTGCAAATACTCTTTTTCCCCAGAGTAGTCACTGGGCTTCACACTCGTTTGAGCTCTTACTATACCTTCTCTCTTTCCTTTTAGCAACCTGAAAAAGGAAGATCTCAAGCCTGTCCCACAAACCGTGTTCAACTTAACGGAATGCTTATTTGGTTACAATTAATTTTTAGAAGGTCAGGATTTTAGCTAATGCTAATGCTCCTGGAAAAAAAATAATTTCATTCAAGAAAGTCGAAACAAGTGGTTCTGGTACTTCATGGTTCTTTTCTCCATGTGTTTTCTTTGGTAACAACACTACTTTCTGAATTCAGGCTAAATCACTCACAGCAATTTTAGTCCCCTGAAAGGTATTTTTGGCAAGCGTAATGTTTTCTCAAACATCTTTACCTGCTTCTGTTCACTTCAGAAGACAATGCCCCTAATACGTTATACAAATGCAAAAGAACGGCCAGACCGGGTCAGAACAATAGTGCAGGTGACCCCGTGCTCTGTCTCCGGTACAGTGAAACCTTGGCCCGGTACGAGGAGTTCCCTAACATTCCCAGAAACGCTTAGGAAAGGGAGTAGGAAATGTGGGTCATTCTTGGGTGATCCTTCCCCTCTCCCAGTGCAGTGTCTGGCTGCCAGTGCCTTGGGGACTTGCTGAGCTGAGGCAGGCTGCGAGGTTTAATAGCCATCCCTGGCGTAGCCTTCCTTGGATCCAGTTCGGCTTTGGCCTTGGCAGCATCCTGTAACAATAAGTTCTACAGTTTAATTTCCACTGTGTGAAAGAGGACTTCCTCTATTTGTTTTAAGCTTGCGGCCTGCTAATTTCAAAGGGTGCCCTTAGTTCTGTGCTGAGGCAGGAGGAGGTGGCTATTCCCTACCCACCTTCTCCAGATCATTTAGGATTTATACACCTCAGTCATCCCCCCCTTGAATCCTTTCCAGCCTCAGTAATCCCAGCCTGTTTAGTCTTTTCTAGTACCATTGCCTTCCCATACACCTAATCGCACATCTTGCTCTCTGCACCTTTTCTAATTCTCCCGTGCTCAGCCATGTCCTGCTGTGAGGGAAGGAAAAACCCAGTTTTGCTTTTTGCAATATTCTTCCACCCTGTCCCCATCTGGCAGGCAGTAATCCACGGGACACACACCTAGGAGGTTTCCCAGGGACAGTGCAGGGCTGTTGGATGGACCGACGGGTCTCCCAGGGGAACCGAGCCCTGCTCCTTAAATAGCACAGTCTGCAAGAGCCTCTCCAAGAAAAACCCATGGGATGTTTTATCCCTTCCTAACCCAATGGCTTCTCAGTGGGAGACTCTCGGTCCCCAAAGCTTCCTCCCACCAGAAAAAGCATCCCAGCCAAGGAGGACACGTGAGGGGTGCCAGGAGCTGCTCAGCGTACACGGCAGATCCCTGGTGCCCCGGCTTCAGCCAGCACCTGGGCTGGGAACTATTTTTATTAAAAGCAAAGAATTGGGGTGTGACCTCAAGCAATTTCCCTCATGAGTTGGGTCTTGCCAGGCAGACTATCGCCCACAAAAATCCCGTCTGTCAGCCACAGAGGTACACAGCCATCTCAGACATGCAGAGGAATTTGAAGCTGAGGCACCAAATGCAGCAGTCCCAAATGCCAGACCTAGAGTCATTTTAAGTTGTTTGATAATATCAGGCCCCCTTCCCTGTTCACTTACATCGGGTTTACTCCACGGATTCCAGCCAAGCCAAACCTTGCTGGGACTGGCAGAGGAGGCGAGGGAGGGAGCAGGCCCTTTGTGTGCAGTGGGCCGGCAGCCAGCTATTGAGGGGAGCTGAGGACCAGGTCAAAGGACGGCAGTGACATTTACCACGGTGGAAAAACTGGCTGCTGGCAGTCCCGCTTCCTCCACTGAAGTGACAGGATGGTTGGGCAGGCAGCTTTTGCGGGGGAGATGTGGCAGGAGGAGAACAAATCGCTTGTTTCTCCTTGACTTTCCATTTTCCTCATCTGAATAATGGTCTTCCGCATTTTCCCGGAAGGGGTACTGCTTTCTTCAAGATGTTATTGCCAAATATCTATCTATCTTAAATGTCACACACACACACACAGAATAAAATGCATATAAACGGAGCACTAGATGTGAAGGGGTGCTGAAGACCAGAAGCTGATAGTGAAACGACCCTCCTGGGGTGTCATGCAAGCACTGGTGTTGAGTGGAGCCATCTTCGTCTGACGAAATATCTGAATGAGCATCTGCTGTTGTGGACTAAATAACAGTATAGATTGAATTAATCCTTGTGACAGGAGAGCTTTCTGCCAGAAACAATAGCATCAGCTGGGAGAGTCAATTCCTACATTTGTGTTATTAGTCACCCCAACCAACGCACATTCAAGGCAAGCAGCGCAACAGGACGCTGTGCAGTATCTAATTCTTCCACCACTCCATTCTTCTTGCTGTCCCCTGCTTTAATTAGGTGCCATTAATCAGTCACTGGTTAATGAGGAACCCATATCAAAGTGTTCGGCGGTATAATGCAACGGAGCAAGATCCATCCTTGCCACTTGAGCCTTGCGTGCCAGCCCGTATGGAGCTGCATTGCAATTGCAGCTGTTGATTAGGCAGCTGTGAGCCCATCCAAGCCCCATTCCCTTAAATAAGTGGCATTTCTTTTGCTCCCTGTTCTGCTTCCACCACAACAATGAATGACTGTGAGCAGAGGACTGAGGTCTCATTCTGCTATTTGCTGTACAAATGGGAATAGGCATGGCTGAAACATTCAGAGATATTTTTAAGCCCAAAGCCAAGATAGAAGCCAACTGAGATTTTCTAAGGCTTTTGGATACCAAATTCCCTGGAAGTTGGAGGGTGTGGAAGAGGGAAGACAGGGAGTCGCGAAGATATTTCTGCAGGTTATTTCCATGGAAGTTAGGCAGCTAAGCTGGTTTACAGATCGTATTTAGTCTTTTTTAAATATCAGTGGCCATCTATTCTTATCTTTTAAATTTTTCTCCATGTTTCTTACCTGAAAGTAAGGTTAATCTTCCAATTGTGCACTGAGGGGTGCTTGGGCAGATCATTGACTGTGGTTGGTTTTGTAAGTCAGAAATATTTTAATCAGAATATGTTAATCACTGGATGCTCAGAAAGGCACAAAGATCTCCATGCATAGAGCTCAGTGAAGGATCCGAGCCTCAGCAGTAAGCAAGAGACAACCACTGGGAGAGAGAAGAACATGTAAATGTAGAAATCTAATTATTGTAAAATTGTATTTATTTAAAATAGCACACAAAATTATGATAAATTATCTGCTTTTCCCAACTATTCTTTAGTCAACTTTTCCAAGTACATCTCTCTTATCCACAAAATATTGACTGTGTCAATGAAGGATCATTAAAGAAAGTGGGATGCTCTGACATGTGATCAGGCTATTCCTGGCTACTGTTTACTCAATGCTTGCAGCAATCACTATGGCACAAATACTTCAGAGACAGAATTTTTTTTTGTTCCAGTTATCTACTTTCTGTTGTATGTGTTTGCTGTACAGTATCAATCCTAACTTAGGATATAGCCTTTTGTCACTTGAAATTATTCCACAGCCTTTTATAAAACAAACTGAAAACCTGATAGAAATTCTCAGAAGATCATAAAAATTTTTGTACTTGATTGCCTCACTTCTGGTTTCCTCCATCTCCTCATCCATATGCAATTGATAGCAACCGCATAACGGAACAAGATATGAGTGTTGGCTTTGAAAATAAAACAGGGTTTTCTATCACAATCACTTATTATAGTTATTGTTCTTTGTGACTTTGTGACTATTGTGTCTTTGTGAAAACGGTCTTTGACTTGCAATAATTTTCCAGGCTTTCTAGCTACAGTGCACACTCCCCAGGAGACAAAGTGGCAATGGTCCTGAGAAGGGGAAAATGAAAATTTCATCAAGTAGCTGTGGAGTCTTATGTAGTATTTTTCATTTTTGAACTCTCTTTAGTTTGTATTTCTGCAACAGTTTCTTGCCAACCAACTCTGACACTCTGGATATTGCTTAGAATAGTAACCCACCATATTTTTGGATGCCTAGCATCCCTGGCACCCCACATCTCATGCACAATGAGACCAATTTATCCCAGGCATATGGGACTCACTGTGTAAGAGACATTGAGCCTGTCTGCATTCACCACGTCCAGTGCATCTGGAACATGTTGCAATTGTTGCACATACCCAACCGGGCACATTGAGCCCATTGCACCTGGGGGGCACCAGAGTGACCACTGATGTGATGCAGAACTCATCTGCACACAAACAGAAAACCTGGGGTAGCTGGACCCAATGTACCTCGGCTGATCTGCTCGCATAGACAGTAGGACTCTCAGATTTGTTGGACTTCTATCACCCTCTAAACACATTTTGACAAATCTTCATTTTCATTCCCTTTCCCTCTTGTCTCATATGGTCCACTTCTTGAGACAATTCTCTCAATCTGACAATCCTGCCCTTCGAGCCATTTCACCAGTAGACTCCTACGATACCATAGAGCATGGTCTCTGTTCACTGAGAAAATGTAAAACATTTTGGATTTTCTCAATTCCAAACCAGGTGTCAAAGAAAGATAGGGAGATTTTTCCCTAGTGAAGATCACTTTTCAGTAGAACGTGTCTCTGATTATCTTTTTGGTAAAACGCTGTTCTCGTCAACTTACTAGTTTGACATTGAAATGTTCTTTAAGCCAGCCATGATGGCAGCACAAGTAGTTTGATTCTTTACTGTAACGGATCACTTCTTAGACTGGAGCCCAATTACAAATTGTCCAGCCAGAAGGTCCAAGGTCAGAGAGACTGACAGCAGTCTGGAGAAGATCGCAGAGCTGGCATATGTAATGGCATCTGCCTAATGACCCAGTTTTGCCCCAACTACAGCCAAAGAAAGAAAAAATCTTTCAAATATTTGTTTGAATTTGTAAAGGTATTTTTGATAGCTAGGCTTGCATATCTTACAGGCAGAGTAAATATGGTAACATTCAAATTTGCCTTCATAAATATTCACAGATGCTGGATTCGAAGTTTACCCATGTGGATATTTGCTCTGTAACAGTCAGTACTTTCATCCAGTCGGTGCAGAGAAATTGTATTACTAGACTTCTGTGACCAATTACAAGTAAATGGTTACATAGACATTAACCAAGCACAACTGAAAAAACAATTTTTTTTTGAGGATGCAAGTTTTCTGTAAACACTGTGTTGAAAACAAACAGATTAAATGTGTTTTAAAGTTTTCTCTTCATTCTTAATTATTCCCAAAGCACTAATCACAACAATATTTTAAATGTCCTTAAAGAGGGCTCCTTAACATGGCTGCTTGTTCTATGTTGGCTTTCTGAACCTTAGAGGCTAAAGCAGATGCAGAAGTGGAGATGAAGGATAACCTCATTAACTGATTACATTTATCACTTGAAGCATTTGTAAAACTGTTTAAAAAGCATTTCCTTATATATACTAGCTAGATGATACTAGCTTTGCTCTATAGTAGCTAGACTTCAATGTGAAACAATAAGGAGCGTTGCAGTAAACAGGCATTTCCTTATATGAATAATCTGGTCTCTGAATATGCTTGAGCAAAGACTACTGAAATGTATCTGAATGCTTTGACAGTCAGTGCTTATCTGATGCTCAAAACCTATTTATGACATTCATTTCTATAAGTAGCACAGAGCTTCTAGGATGCCAGTGAAATGCATTTTTGCGTGACACGGGTAATCTTTCATCTCTCTGTGGACTATAGAATTCCCACATAATGCTGTAGTAAAAACATCTGCATCTCAGTGCAAAGAAAATGCTCACAGGTTTTAGAACCTATGCATTTAGAGTTGCTGCCTCTTTCTTTTTAAGATTAAATTCCTTCATATGCCCACAAATAAAAAGTAATGCATATTTGGTTCAAAGTTATGTTTTTCTGAATTCAGCTCTGTGTTCCTTTCTCTCTTTTTCTCTTTCTGTTTCTGAAAAGAGAAAACAAGGATCTGAAAATCCACCAGGGTTTCAGGCTGCTGTGGTTTTGGTGGTTTAGATCTTCCTTCACTAATGAAAAAAAAAATAATCCCCTTCTACATGCCCCACTTTTAAAACCATCCTTTATTTTAAGCTTTTCAAGATGCTCATGTTCCTGTCAGTACCAGATGAAATTCCTACAACATAAGTAAAATTTTGTGGAATGAATTTTAAGCAGAACAAAGCAAAACAACAAACACTTTGTTATTGAGAAAGCACGTCTTTCTGAAGAACACCTTTATTTTCATTTCCCTCAAAAAAGACAATTGCGCAATACTTCCATAGCAATGACCGTAGTGGAGGTGGTTTACTATTTTTTATAACTCAAAATTGAGTTATCACTGGCTCCTGCTTTGTAGAAACAGCCAGACTGCCTCTGAATACTGCGAACACACTTGTGCTAACAATTACATGTACAGTATATCTTACTGATGCTTATGGTCAGTGTTGACATGAACTCCATGGTGAGCTGCTTAAGGGCATGCACGTGGTACTTCTTTCAGTCTGAGTATCCACCGTCTCCAGTCATTGCAGCATCTGATGTCTCTGTTAGACTTTTCTTCTAAGAATATTTAACTACTAGAGCTTATGTCTGGGGGGATGGGAGGGGGGGGAAGTCCTTTTTGACAAATCTAGGGCCTTGATTCACCTGAACTGATCACCTACCTGCATGCATTTTAGATCTATCTCACAGATTCGTGCTGGGGTTATGGTAAAATAAACACTTAGTCTCAGATTCACCAGTGTGAACGGCTTCTTTTAGTCTGCTGTTCACATCTCTGGCTGCCATCATTATAAAATCATATCCAAGCAGGTCAGCCCTGGAAGATAAATCATGTCAGCACAAAGCTGGTTTGCGAGCTCTGATTTATTGGCTTTGTTAGGCCTGCAGTGCTTGTGAATCTCCACACATTGTAGTCTGCACTTGGAGACCAACCCACTCTGAAGGCTTGGATTTTTTCCCTAATTAGAGCACAAGTAAGCTGTTACAGAAACATTTGTGACAACATGAGATGAGTAATAAAAGACAAGAGGTCTGTCTCCCAGGAACAGCGCTACAACAAAGCTGCAATGTAATAGACAAGTTGATTTGAGCTCAGGTAACAAAAGTTTCTATTGGGGTCAGATGGGATGCACCTCTTGGGTTGCTGGGGTACCTTTGCTGTTGGAGTTTTGTAAATTTATTGCACTTCTGGTTTCAGAGCCCTGGAAATTCACTTTAGTAAATTCACACAGCATTCTTCCCTTTCATGGTGATTTTGCTGTTTCTCCAGGTGCCAATATCACAGCCTGTTTTATTGATGAGGCAAAGACAGTCTAAAGAAGCATTATCTTTTTGCATATATTAGGATGTTTGTATTAGTTCTTTCACCTCATGTACTATGAGGATGTATAATCCAAAAACTGGAAGTGTCTGTGTGTGGAGATAAAACCTACTCCTCAAGTTCTACTAAAAGTCCCCCATAACAGTGTAGTGGCCACCTTTCAAGATCCCAATAGACACTCTTGGGATGCTTTCCTTTCAAAACCAAAGATCTTCCCAGACTGTGACTCCAACAGTGTCTGCTAACTCCACCCTTCTCTCACCCCTCCATTGCTACTCTGTGAGACCAACTCCATGTCACCTGCCAAACCAACCTCACATTCTACCTCCCAAACCTGCTCTGCTCCTGCCTCCCCACAAGCACACTGCATGCACCTCCAGGGAGCCCACACCGTACAACTGTCTGACTTCCAGTTCTGTGGCTCCTTGCACTGCGCATCTACACTGTGCAAATGCAAAAAACTGGGGGACAGGCCCTGCGAGGGACTGCTCAAGACATATCATATCTCAGATATTTGCAGCACTGCTGCCTCTTTCTTGGTTCACGGTCCCATGCAGCTGATCAACATGACTGTGCTCCCCAGCTGTTCCAGTCCCATGAGACCTGAGGTGGCAGAGGAGTGAATTGCTACAACCAGGAGCAAGCCACCACTTAGCTACCTGTGGGTGCCAGCACATCGAAAGGCCTATTAGGAGATGCAAACCAGCGTACTGGAGTCCTTCACCCATCATGTAGCACATACTCCATCCCTGCCAGGTGACCTGATTTAATCCCTCTCCCGGAAGTCTGTCAGATAGAGAAGTTGGGAGAGGGGTAGACGTGTCAGTGAGCTGCACTTTGCGTGTTTAGGAGCAGCAGTTTGAAGACACCCTGCTACAGAGAGTAACTCACTTCGACTAGGAGGACTACAAGGGTCTCTGCTTTCATGATGGCACTTCATTGTGGCAGGGAGCTGACGGCTCACTCTCCCAGTGGAGCCCCGGACGTGAGTCTGCACCCCCGAAGTTGAAGGGAGGTATGCCACTGACTCCCCTGGCTGCAGGAGTCTCCCTTTGGCTCTGGGCTCACATACACCATTTGCCAGGTATCCTTCTCTGTACGCTGTATGATGGCATCCAAATCTTATTGCAGTTGATTGAACTCTCTCCATTGCCCAGAGGGATGATTGAAGCCAGGCCATAGCAGACACTGAATGTGTTTTGAGAGCAGAAGTAACAAAAGGTCATACAAGTGAGGAAAAAGTTAGTTCACTAGATTCCGATGGATACAACAAACATCCATACGAATACAAAAATGCACTGGGTATAATAGTACAGCTCTGTGAATTGTGAAGCTGTGTTTATTCCTTTGAATTCAAGGAGGAAGGAAAGGATTTTTGTGGTTCTGGCGCTGGGCCAGCGGTTTGCCTTTCCGTAGCTCCCAGCTTTTGGAAACGGGAACTGACTTCTGCTGGCTGTGCTCCTCACCTCTGCCCCTGCCTGCCCACAGGCAGGCTTGAGCTGCCCTGTTCCCAACTGCTGCCGCTCCATTCCCTCCCCCAGCAGCGCACTCGGGGTTTTCTTCACTCATCCTTTGTTGTCACACAGGGCAATTTTCAGATACACATCTCTGCAGCTGCTTGCACTATAATGTATGCCCTCACAAGCCATGAGCATTTTAAATTATCTATGGAGTACAGCGAAAGTGGTCTCTTCTGCATTCTCCAAGTAAACAGAGCATGCATTTTTCAAAAGAAATACTTAAAAAACTTTGGAACCTGGATAGGTGATCATCCAAGGTCATTTACTGGGCTGCAAAATCTCTTCTATTTTTAACTCCTCATTAGTAACTGAGAGTTTATTCTTGCATTTTCAGTCCTTAAAAACGTCTAGGCCTTGTGGTAGCCCTTTGCAGAAGGGTACATTTTGATTCCAGATAATTGCTGGAAAGTGACATTCCCATTAATCCTCTCTAGTACCATTCAAGGATTTAAAAACTGCTTTTAGATACAAGCATAGCTCTGCAAATCCCCTAAGACGGAGCCATGGATAATGGGAATATAGAGGTCACTTGAGTCATGAATTGTGAACTCTGCATCCTGTCAGATGGTATTACAGAGGGAGGAAAAAGGAAAATAATGTTTTTTTCATTCCTTTGAAAAAACACTGCGGGAGTGGGGAGACTATACTGTTCCCTGCAAGAAATAAGAGTTTTCCCAGTTTGGCTGGATGACCACGTTAAACTGGTAACTGTGTCATGACAGGACATGTTAAGAAATTCAAGCCTGGATCATTTGGGACTAAACTGAGTTACTTCCCGAATGCAAAGATTCTGCCATTTAACAAGAAAAATGGTAACAGTGTTGTGGGAGCTGTCAGCAGGCTGTGCCTGACTTCCAGTTACACCGTGGTTCACACAAGGGTTTTGAGTCCTTGGAGCAGATCGTCTGGTAGCAAAAATGTTGGTGCTCTCTCTGTGTAGCATTCCTTGTTACTCACACTGGTAGATCTACTTAAGGTGGGGCACAACCCTCCAAATTGTCCTGAAAAAGGCTGGTGTGGACAAAGATGCCATCAGACCACTGAAGCCAAATGATACTTGCTTTGAGCAAGAGAAGAGGAAGGCCAATTTTCTGTCTGAGCAACACTCCTGACAGGGTTTATTGTTTCCTGGTGAGATCAGGTTAGTAATGGCTTTGTGCAGTGTCGCCAAATGGGGTAAAACTTCAGGGTAGTGACATCTTGGGTGGCAGTGGGGGGGCTTTGCTGGGACGAGGGGGTGAAAGGCAGCTGTGAGAGGTGACCACCGGGAAGAGCAGGCAATTGCATACACTGCCGTCTCGGGCAGGTCAGCAGAGAAGAGGGAAAACAAAGCAAGAGCAACAGCCAAAGTGTGATACAACTAGCAACGAGTCTGCGTCAGAAGTATGGCTGGCCTAGCTCATAACGGCAAGGGCACTGATCCATATTTCTTTGTTCCCGAGCACCAGCAACCGTGCATGTCCCATGCATGCCCTCCTCCCCAGCCCCAGCAGCTGTATGGTGAGGGGAGACAGCAAGGGCTGCGCTAAGGAACAGCACGTGAGTGGGTTTTGTTTGTTTGTCTGCTTTTCCCTATGGGAAGGCCTTGGTTACTGCTACCTGCTCTCAGCTAGAGCAGCTTGAAGCCTTCAGTGGGGGAAACCACGAGGGGTGGCCACGAAGGGTGGATGTCCTGTAAGTGGGAACCTGTTGAAGAACAAGTCCTACCAAAACACTCCAGGCAAGCAGCCCTCTGCTACATACACAGGTGTGCCCCTGTAATTCTTTATTTCAAATAATCATGAATGATAGTATCAAGCTCTCTTTTGAGCTTTTTCATCCTTATGCCTTACAGGGAAGAATGATATCATCTCAGTTTTACAGGGAAGGAAACTGCGGCAAAGAGAAGAGCATCCAAGAGGCACAAGGTCACCATCAAGCCAATGGTGCAGCCAAGAACAGATTCCAACATATTTCAGTGCATGTATCATATAAATATCAGCTCATCCTTCTGCTTGTGCTGTACAGACTAAAGAAGTTCAATGTGCAGGTCACTACGCAAGCAAAGTTTGTTGTCTCCAGTGTAGTCATAGCCTCTAACTATTGTTTCTGTGGAAATAAAGAATGAAAACGGGCGGATTTTATTTTTTTTCCTGTTAGGTCTCTGTGAACACTTTGGGTCTTGGGTAAAATGCCTAAGATTTTTCTGAGTCCTTTATTAAAATTTTCTCTCTTCAGCAAGGTGTAAAAGGGTTAATTTTTGCTTCCTGCAGAACCAGTAAAGTCTGCAGCTTTGTCCAGCTAAACAATTAACACTTCAAAGTTTCTACTGGTCAGAGCTAACTGATAACAACCTGAATATGCTGGTGCTTGGCTAGTTTATTATTCAAATTAGATATTTCAAAGGAATTCAGATTGGGACATCATGCCTTTGAAGCTATGGAAAGACCCCAGCTTAGGGTTACCATTTCAAAGACGTTTTTACAACAAATTTTAGATACAGCAATGTCGGCGGTGGCCAGAGAATTGATTTGCAAACCGGCTGGACTGAATAAGCTGGGCCTGCCTTAGCTGAAACAACGCATTAGGTGTTCAACACTCTAAGACACCCTTGGAAAGGTGTTTTTAACTGGAAGGATGAGGCAGAATATCACTGAATTTTCAGGTTGTGCATTTGCTCTGGTTATTTTGAAACTGGTCTGAGACCAGCTCAGAAAGAGAGATGTGTCAGGAAAATTTTTACAAAGATGAAAACCCAAGGAAAAGCAGAATGGGCTATTTCTGTCTGGGTGCGATCAGAACTCACAGTTAGGTGTAGCTCTCCTCTTGACCCACCTCAGTCACATTATGAACCTCAGCCTGATCATTGCAAAGCAGGATTGCTAACCCGAAGCATTCAGAATTCATAAATCAGACATCCAAAGTATGAGATATAAATTTTAAGACCTCGAGATTGAAAAATATTACTGCATTGGGTTTTAGTATTTAATTATTTACAAACTTGAACCTTAGAGGTTTACATTTTTAAACTTTCCTCAAATAAGCTAACATTTTTTTCAATTGTATCACAGCAGCAGCAGTCATAGACTAGGATCCCTTTTTGATGGGTGCTGTATTAACACAAAGCAAAATCAAGGTCTCATTTCCAAAGGCTCTTAAGGCCACAAACCACAAAAACATTGCATGGCCTGAGTGATTTTGACAACTGAGTCCCATTTTCATCATTTCTTAGACATTTCATCTCCTCTATGCCATTGAAAGCTACTTAGTCTTGCAAAGCTAAATGGAAAGTAGTCTAAGTAGCCTTAAAAATCTGAGCCTTGCCATCTGAGGTCACCTGACATCAAAACTGACATCTTAAGAAAAAAAAAACTGAATAAGGCAAGGGTGGTAAATAAAATGTAGAGAATAAAACCAAAAAACTATTTCTAAGGAGACCCCAACAATGTCTTTCACTACGTACCAACACTGTCCAAGTGAACCGAGAGAATTTAAGACAGATAGCACAAATCATTAAATTTAACTTGCATCCCGGGATCTATCCCTTTGCTCCATAAGCCCTTTAGCCCTATTTGTTCAGTTCAGTTGTTCCATTCTTAGGGTGACAGGAATAAGCTTTTAAGGACATATTTTGTAACAATGATATTCCTACTCTTTTTCTGATAGAAAGCCAAAATGAACTTGCCTTCCCTTGTGAGGCTATTGTAGGCTCATGTTTAAATATTTTATGACTGCATTTTAACACAACGTCAAATAATTTCATAAATAAGACTGATCTTTAGCCTACTGAGTTGAATTTTGTCAATTCATTTGATCATTTTATGTAAGATAGATTGCATTATTACAGTTGCAGGCTTGGTCAGTTATTTGTCCAACTCCAGACATGGGGGGGCTGAACCAATGTAGGTGAGGTGTAACTCCCATGAGTTAGGCCCTATTGAATGAACTCCCCATGGGAACAACTTACACACACAAGGGATTTGGCCATAATGTTATAAAATGCAGACTTACTCTCCTCATCAGGTCATGAGGATGCAGATCAAAGAAGGAAATGGATGTTTTTTCTAGCTTGATGGTGTGGCACGCTTCAGTCAAAGATCAAAGGAGAAGCCTAGGAAACTAATGTAAGGTGGAGGTTGCAGCAGGGACCCTCTTACAGATGCTAGTGAAATTATACTGACATGTGGATTCATCAGCCAGAATGAAAATCCAAGCGTAGAGAAAAAAGAAAGGTCAGCAGGTAACCTCCCTAGCACTAATTGAACCCTCCGGGCAATGACTGACAGAGGCACAATTAGTGTAATGCTTTCTGGGTATGCTACTTGTAACAAAATAGATCATTTGATGGATGCCGCTCACTTCCTGCCCACTATACAAAGATGCCCATGATGAAGATCTCAGTTCAAATGTATTTCAGAAGAGGGGGACTGCCTTCTGAGGAAGGTGAACCAGTGTAAACTGAGCAGGTGACTTCTAAATATGTGAATGGCTGCAAAAGGCCACATCAACCAAGGTTAGATTTAGGGTGGGTTTTTTGCTTAATTTTAAATAGAACAATAGAAAATAATGGAAAATAATAGAAAATAATAGAAAATAAGCCATTCCTGGATTGAGGTCTAAGCCTCTTCTCATGGATTAGTACAAATAGAAAGCCAACACAAGTACAACACATTGCCTACATAAGCTTTTAGGCCCGGTTTCCACATAGTTATAAACTAGCATAAATGTGGTCCTGGGGGAATGTTGGGTTTTATGAGAGGACTTGGCTTGCAGTGATACAACTCTGAACACAGCTGCACATGCAATGACTGCTATCACATCCTGTAAGCAGCTTCAGTGATGACCCCAGGACTTGGTACTTGGCCTACAAATGCCTCTGGTAGGCAGCAGCGCTTGGTCTGGTCCAGCCTGACCACCAGTCCTAGCTGCTTCAGAGACAGGAGAGGCCAGAGGGGCCGTAGCTATCTGTTTTGCCTGCTGCCATCATTACAAGGCCAGCCAGGCTAACGGGAGGCTCTACAAAACATTGAGATCTGCCAGTGTTGCAGATGGGTAAATGCACAACCAGGATGCTCTAAACCCCAGGGATACAATAATTTTTCACTGGAAATACCAGGGATTACGTGGTACTGGCCTGAAGGGTGCTGCTACAGGCAGGCAATGTGGTATTTTTTGACTTTGATTGACTTTGAGGCTGTGCAGGAAACAAAATCCAATCACACATCGGTTTTAAGTTGCCTAACCTGTACAGATTAATGCATTTTTTCATAGGTGAATGAACTATACCAGTATAACCAGATAACCCTATCCCCAGTATGGGGGTTGCACCATATAAAACCTCCTAGGAAAATTAGAGCAGCATACACTTTTGTTTACTGTCAAAACCCAAGAAGTCCTTTCAACAGGTTATAGCAGTCAGAGCAGGTTAGATTTCTGAATTCTTTTAAGCAAGGGAATGTCAATCAGTGGTTATTTCCCATAAACTGTTCACTGTGACTAATCATTCAAACACTTGCTGTTTGTTATGCATGGTAGGACAGAGTCAGGCTCTCTACTCCAGAGACTTATTTTTCCCAAAGAGTTCATCTACATTAGCTTCCCTGGAAGTTAAAGCCAATGTAACAGCAGGAGAAATCTGTTCTCAGATTGTATGACTAGAATTTCTATAAATAGGAGTGACTGATGTAGAGCTATGAAATAATTGATTTTTCAGTGTGGTGGCTGAACCAAAAAATTGAGGGGAAAAAATAATATAGTCCACCTCAGCTCAATTTGTTGGGCTTTTTTTTTTTTCTTCTTTTCTTTTTTTCAGTTTGTGGGCTGAGCAAAATATGTCATTCAATTTCAGACGAAGCCGTTCATTTCCCAACCAGGTTGTTTCTGATGAAAAGCTGTTTGGTGGAACAGACAGGCCAGATTTAATCATCATCTACAGAGCGGATGAGGAAATGCAAACATATCTCCTACAAAATGGCCTGCCACCTAGGGCACTCCTCCAGGAGACCACGCTGCAGAGCCCTCCTCTGCCTGCAGGGACCCATCTCTGCAGTGGCAGGTTCCTCATCCACTCTGTGCTGAAGGAGCAAGCTATGGACCCTCCAGAGAGGATATACAGGGATGTAGCATCTGCCCCGACTCATCTTTAAACCTAGTTGGTGAAAGAGGTATGGAAGGAATTAGCCCAGCTGCCTTTCTTGGTAAAGAGGACTTTTTCCAGGGTGGCAGACGGCTCCTCTTTCAGGGACTGGATCTGGAGTTAAACTGAGGCTTCCCAGGAACATGCCTTGGCATTTGATTTCAGCACAAATTATTCCCTGAATTTGATGAGAACAACTTTGAGAAAGACAAAATGGCATTTTTCACAAAGAGACCGTCAGCTCCATAAAAGGTCATTTCCTAGCTGATTCTTGTAAATGAATACATTTATGACAGCCCTTTGCTAGGACAGATACTTTTCCATGGATAGTCATGTGAATGACCTTGTATACATTTCTATAGATAAATCAATGAGTAGGGACAGAAATAGCATCAGACCAGTGCTTGTAAACAATTTCTCACAGGTTCTGAGTGTTTTGTTTTTTTTCTCCTGATAAAATTGACAACTGTCTTGGTTATCTCTATTTGACTAGATTGAGAACTGAGGCTGCCATGACAAGATTGGCTCAACTGAGCTGAGCCAATTTAAAAGCTGATTGTTACCAAAGTGGGGGAAGTCTCACTTCCCCTCCTTCACAGCCCCATCTTCTTCATCCCCACCATCTATCCATCTCTTGGGCTGATCGAGATACGTGAGCTGACAGGTGAGCTATGTGAGCTGATTTAACTCATTCACCTGCAGAAAAATGGCCACCTTTTCTGCTGGGATGATTTTGAGCTGGGTAAATGAGTGAAACAGCTCCTGGAGTGGCCCAGACAAACACATCTCCCCATGCCCAGTTGGCAGGAGAAGGGCTGGGACTGGTCCATGCTGGTGCTGCTGTGGCAGTACCTGTTTGCTTTCCAGACTCAGTAACTGGTTACATTTTGCTGTGTTGCGTTAGTGTTTATCTCTTGGTAACTGATTCCGGCTCTGAAACTATTGCTAAAGTTGGTGAGGTTCTTTACAGACACTTCTGTGGAGCTAGATAAGCCTCCAAAAGGGCAGTTTTCCGTATTGCTCTGCCTGTGAGTCATGCTGTGCTTAATGTGCAGTCATGCTCGTTTTGTCAAAACAGGACATAATTCACTGCTAGATAGGTCTTCAAAATGAATGCGAGTAGTCTTGTGATACTCTATATTATCTATGATTATAGACATGGCTGTACTTGTTCAGGAAAGGAATTTGTCCTGAAAGAGACAGATGCATAGGAAAATCTCTTTCTATTTTCCTGCCCTACATTTTGTTTAATAATAAGGGATGAATACAGTTTTATAGAGGGAATGGAAGCAGCTGTGTTGCAATTAGAAGGCGTAATTAGTATTTGTCCAGAAGTTTGAACATACGACTGTACTGGGTACAGGGATGGCTCAAATGATCAGAAATGACTGGTTGTGCGGTTGGTGCCTCAGAAACCTGATTCCTCCTGTGCAGCTAATGTTAAGCTGGTACAGTACACTGAAAATATAATCCTGTGCAAATCACTTTCTGGATCTGAAAGTAATCAATTATCTGTGACTGATTACTGTCTTAGGGCCAGAAAAGTACCAGACACCTGCTATTTCCATTCAAGCCACTGAGAATAGTTGGTGCCCTTCTTACTGTTAGATCTTTCATGCTCTCAGCATATTCAAATTTGGTATTGTAGTATATTGTTAGTTAAAATGAGGACAAGCACTGACTTCCCAGCAACAACAATCCCTAATGATGTCCTTATTCTAGGTTTTTTTTTTTTTACTGCCAGCTTTACACAATTTCCTAATTTAGCATGAGATCAAGGGCAGTGCAGTTTTATTTAGTATTGTGCTTTCAAATTATACCTCCAAAAGCTTTACTGATTTAATTAGTATTTTTGACGGCATGCAAAGAAAGGATGAGAAGATTAAAATGGTAACTGGCTAGCTGTGGCGCAAAGAGGTTTTCAGATCAGATCTGAAAAGAGATGGAGAAATTTGAGAGGGCTGTTGCTGATGCAAGAAACCTCAGAGGAGAGCAGTCAATAGGGGCGAGACTCTGCTCCAGGACTGCTAACAAAGCCGTGCTCTCACTCTTCACAGAAATGTGTTTGCTTCCTGCTCCTGATAATCTCATGTGACTTCTCTTACTAAGCAGGGAGAGTGTCAAAATGCTAACTGTCAGCTGGAAAAATTAAGTAACCCTCTTTGTAATCTGGTTAGTAAGGAAATACTTTAAGAGTAGGCTAATCAGATGGTAAGGTAGAATTATCAAATAAAAGCATCACTATTGGTTTCTGGATATATTAAATAATTGCCACAGCTATTAACAGTGCAGTAGCTGGAGAGTTTCAGAACAGGGAAAATCTGGTCAACAGATGGATTTTCTTCAAGGCTCTGCCAAGCCTGAAAAAGCTGGCAGGATGGGATGTGGATGCAGACATGAATTCATTTCATTTAAGGACATGAGGACATGGCATGTCTGAACAGGAGTCAAAACATGGGAAGGGCCGGTTAATGTACAGATATGGAAAAGGATTGGAGGACTCTGATGTTCAAAGTGGTGTGAGTGCTCTTTGCTGCAAAAACTCAACACATCTGTCTTACAACAAAAACATGCAATAAAAGAACTTCATGGCCTAACCTTAATTTCAGAATAAAATGGTGGAGCTTGCTTTCTGTAGCTCTGCACTGGTGTGAAGGTGGGTGAACATCTGTGGGAAGTCTTTATGGAAAGATTAAGTGTGAGAGAAACCTGTAGTGAAGGTAAGGTCCCTGCTGTAAATCCAGGCAATGCCAATACAGCATCCCTCACTTGTCCAGAACTCCTCCTAGACCTTCAACAGTTCCCCAAACCCATCAGAGTACAGCTTCATGGAAGCTATTTGCTACCATAAAAAAACCCATGGTTTTCTATACAGTAACCATTTCGTAGGGTATCAGTAAGCACAATATTATGCATGACCTTTCCTTTTCGATGCTTCTCTCACTTTTACTTTA
The DNA here is from genome assembly GCF_000699105.1 of Pygoscelis adeliae. Lineage (NCBI taxonomy): Eukaryota > Metazoa > Chordata > Aves > Sphenisciformes > Spheniscidae > Pygoscelis > Pygoscelis adeliae. Next base: position 5,903,905 of record NW_008825619.1, on the reverse strand, counting down.
TCTTGAGCTAGTTGTTTCCTTTCTAGGAAAAGTGAATGAAATGTCTCCTTTTGCCAAAACTTTAGTAAGACTAGGGAAAACTGTTTCCATCTCTTAGACCATTCAGTAAACTACTCAGATGAGACACTCCTCAGAACAGTTCAACTGGAAAATCTTAATCATGCTTCTGTTTCATGTGTCTTCATGTCCTTGTCAAGTTTTCCCATTGCCTTCAACCTTAGAGGGATGAGAACAGATATTTCCTTCTTCCCTTTCACAAAATACTCTTGCTGCAGTGGAATAATGACTAAAAGGCTCCATCAACACTAGGCAGATACCATCATTTCCTTGGAGATCTGTTCTGATGTTCATCCCCAAGTGGTCAGGCAACAGCTTTCAACCTTTCCCTCCCTACAGAGCTGTGAAATGCAGAATACACTTTGCTCCCCTGACTGTTATCACATGCATGGTAGGTATGAGCAGGCATCTGCCTTTCCTCTGATATAAACTACTGTAACTGCACTGAAGTTTCCAACCAATTGGACCTAAGATGACTAGGAGGGTGGGAAATATTCCTCTAATTCTCTTTGCCCTCTGTACCAAGAATGGTTCTGGCCTTCCCCTCAAGAACAGACTGCCCTGCATGTAAGTAGAAAATTTAAAACCTGGCTCCTGGTATGACCAGGGCATGCTGCCTGGGGCACTTGGGGCTTTAGGTAGACTAGCACAGCCCAGGCAGACCTCCACAGGCTGTCCACAAACTGCTTCTACAGAGAAGTGATGCAGCTGGGAGGTGGCACCTGCTGGGTTTTCAGCACAGGGATCCCTGCACCTCCTGCACCCTCTCCATGGGGTACGTACACAGTGCCTGGGGCACTCTGAACAGAGAAGGGAACACTTATTAAAGGACCCACACCTGCAGGTATGGCCATTTACAAAACACTCTCTCAGGCTAGTAACTGAAGAACCACAATGTGTTTATCAGTATTTTAGGAGTCAGATGATGGATGTCCACTAGGCCCCCTACAGCAATGGTAGATACTTGCAGTAGAACAAGCTATGTTGCTGCTACAGTTTATGTGCTGGTGTGGCAGTGGTGGAAGATGTAAAGAGCATGCCATGCCTCTTCAAAAAGAGTTATAAACTGGATGCTGCCTTTTGAACTGGGAAGAGGCGATTAGAAAGTAAGTGTGGAGTCAGGATGAATGTTCCCAATTTCACCACTGACATACTTGGCAACCTCACTTCTCTCAGCTCTAAAATGAATACAATGTCTGTCGCCAATGGTATATTAGGTACTTTGTTCTTTTAGTTCAGGGGAGAAAAAAACCCTATGTCTCTCTGGCACAGGGCAGTGCTGTGCATGAGTTACCCAGGCTAGTAAAGCTGCATTTGTTCTGTAGTAAGACAAATGTACATCTGCAGCAATATTGACTCAATTTTTAAAAAAAAGGGTATGACCTCTCACCACTTCAGTTTTACTGTATTTCATCTCGCATTTTTAAAATTTCATGAAATTTGGACATTGGGGAACTGCATATTCTTAAAATCAGGACCTTTTAAAAATGGAAACACCGGAAATTACTAAGCACTTGAAAGTATTCCATAAGCTCTTGCCACCAGCTTCCTGCTGTCTGGAATTAATTGTCTCTTTCCACACCAATGGTCAGTTCAGGAATTTCTGGTGATAGTGGCATTTCAAACCTGGCGTTTGACACTTTTTCCTGCAATCTCCATTAATTAAATAAAGATGTATGATGACTCTGCCATTACAGCAATAATATTGATGGACCTTTGATGGCCTAAAGACTTAGAAGCAAGCCCTGGGAGGAAAGTTTAGAGCTTTTTTTTTTTTTTTTAGGCCAGCTGATATAGCTGGGACAGGGGGACCATAAAAGCTTTGTGCACGTGGGTCAGAAATAGATGTAGCTATTCAGTCTGACTTCTTTTCCCTTCAAGTTGCACAGTGTCCCTTCCAAATGCAGAGAGCTTCCACATTGCAATAGTGCTGCCATGTGTCTGGGTGGGCTGAGGACCCCACCAGAGCACTGTGGGGGACTGCTCTGTCTGCACCTTCTCCACTCTCTACCTTAGAAGCAGTGGGGTGTGCACCCCTGACATGGGGGCAGACAGTCTTATAAGATCCATGTCATGCTGTATAACCTTTAATTTGCTGGAGGCCACATTTCTTACACAGTGATTGGCAAGATTCTTGTTGGACATGGTTTTTATTAATTCAGTGCTAGCATCTGTTTTTAACTGCACATCTAGTGTCTGTGTCTAACTGCACTAGAGGTCATATTGCATATAATTTCAACATTGGCTGAATATAGACATACACCACACTGATTTACTTATTGCCTCCCCATGGCTAACTGAGTTCCTGGATAACCAAACTTTTTAAGGTTGCAAGGACAACAATGACATCAGAATACACTTGCAACTGTTTCTGGTGAATCAACAAGTAGGAGGTAGGACAATTTAATAAAATAAGTATTGAATGCTATTTCCTTTTCTTGTCTTCTTCATCCAAGTATAACCTGCTTGTCAGATATCTAGTCTACTCTAACCAGTCTCCTTACTTGTTGATGCACAAAACAGTGGGTATGTAGAGTGAGAATAAGACCATGACCCACACTGTGGCCATTGTTCTGCAATACTCTTGCTGCTGACAGCATTTCTGAGTGCAACTGAGTTTATTGAGGCACAGAATTTTTTTCTCTCCCTTCAGAGTGATCAGGTAAATGCATTCTACAAAAAAATAAATAAAAATAAAAAATCCAGTGATGAAAAGCTGATCCATCACATAGGGAGACATTTTACTCCATCAGGAAACATGTGGCAAGCTCTGCTAACAGCAGCTTTGTTGTAATCTCCATAGAGATGAAGAAATATAGATGCTGAAACTTATATAAGGTATTCTAAATAAGCTGAAATAAAGCAGTATTTATGGAGACAGGACAGCATCTTTCTTTCTCTTTAATTCCTGGGAGGAGGAGAACTGCCTAGGATGATGTTATTTACAAGCAACATTTATTCTCAATGGCTACTGATTACATCTTCTATTCTTGTAGAGCTCGTCAAAACATTAGGATTTCCATTAAAACACAAAACCAAATCTAGTTGTATTGAATCGGCATTTTTCAGGAAAGAAAAAAAAAGCCCAAGACATTGACTCCTTTGACTCTTACAAACACCAGCAGATAAAAATATTGCATCAAACTCATTTAGAGATTAAAGTTGGAAAGACGTTTAGTGAAATCAAGGGCAAGTTTTGTCAGAAAGAAGCACTTCAAAACCAGAAGAGTTAGAATAAAATTGCTGGTAAAATGGAAACAAACAATCAAGCAAGATCAAAAGTGTCAAAACCATAAAAAGCTGCATGCTGAGAAAAAGCTGCTAGGAAATATCAGATATTTTCCAGTGCAGCTTATTGCAAGACGGCTTAAAAGTCTTGCTCTTTGAAGATAAATTCTTGCAGGGGTGCCTGAGGAGTGTGGTCTCATTAGCTGCTGTGGCCACTCATATAATGGGCCGTGTTGCTCTTGCAGCACTTGCATCCCTCAAGCCCTAGGGAGGCTTTACAGCAAAGACCAGCTTGCAGAGGGAACAGGAGAGGGTGTCTGAAGCTGGGACACAGTACTGGTAAAGGAGCTCCTGTGGGAGGATGAATCAGGGCCTTCTCTGCCGACATTACCGTCCCTTGCAATATTAGTACAGCTCTTCCAGGGCAGGAGTTGCTATATTCCTGTGTGCAGTGCACATGATGGAGCATTACCGATCATCCCTGATGGGGGCTTCTCAGTGTTGCTGTGAATAAGCACAATCAGAAATGCTCCCCCAAAGAAGGAGCAGTGGGCACCGGTGGTGCTGGGCTTGGCAATGCCTTGCACAGGGCAGTAACTATATCAAAGGATGCCCTGAGCAGAAGTTTTCCAGCTTCATGGTCTGAAGTTTATGGAAATGTGTATTTCTCTCAACAGTCAAAGCTTCTCCACATGTCGATTCCCTCACGTCCTCTGTCCCAGCCTTTGCTACTACTTTTTTCTTCCTCTGAGTGTTTCTTCTTTTTTCTTCCTCTGAGTGAATTAACTGATGAAGAGAGGCCTCTACCTGCAATCGCTATTGCTCCTGAGCCCTAGCTGTTCCTCCAGTATCACCTCCACACACGCTTTTCCTTGTGAGCATTGTGTAGGGAGTGTCATTGCCTTCCTCCATCTTCTCTGCTCTTGAGAGAAAGATCCTGAACTGGGGGTGTGGTCACATCCAAAAGATTTAACAGTATAGTGTCATTACAGCTGTGATGGCCTAAGGGTACATGCAGTGAAAGGTATGTCAGGAATGGCAGTATGTTTTCTCGAGCCAACCAATGTAAATGGCAGACATGAGAAGCCTTTAGGTGCAGAGGGCCTTTCCCTGAGGGATTATTTACAGGGAGAGTCATTAGTTACACAGGGGACACCTCTCCCTTGCTACCAGCTGTGCTGTGTTACCTGATACATTAGTAATCACCATACTAGCTTTCCACTTTCTTGTCACCTTTTGTTCTTGGTTCCCAGGAACATTCATATGCCACCAGAGCTTCACAACAAGTCTGTCTAGGTAAGGATCAGACATTTCACCCTATTGATAAATGCAGCCTTCTCTGCAGGGGGACACAAAAATAGCAGTACGGAAGCACCGCAGACTTAGTAGTATTCAGACCAGGCTGAATAGACACAGCAAATTATGGGAACATAAACAAAATACAAAAAAGGTGACACCTCAGCAGCGTTAGGGTAGGTAAGAGATATTTGAGGTCCACTGTATCTGAGGCCTGGTTCCCTAGCAGAGGTTCATTTCAGATGACCTTAGATGTCTGTAAAGCAGCTGAGCTAACTGCCCTGGGCTCCCCCTGCAACCAGGTAGAGAAATACATCTCAAGGGTGTGATTAATCTCACCTATAATAGGTCAGTGTAATAGCAGGTCAGATGAATCCTTCCGTGGAAACATTTGTTCCTCTCTGCTATGAAGAGGAGTCAGAGTGACTATTGCAGATACCAGCGCCCGCTTTGTAAACGTCTGCAGTGAGATAGAGGAATCCTGCCCTCCCTGCCCAGCTTGGCTCGTAGCCAAAACTCACTTAAATTGCTGCCTAAACTTAAAAGTATATTTGAGGTTACTCCTGAATTTGTTTTGCGGGTAAAGTGTTTTCACTGATGCTGGGAGGCAGAAAGGGGGAAAGAAGCACGGGTTTGTTTTTTTCCCCTGTTCACAGGCATTGTAAGTGCTCAAGCATTTACTTGAGAAACAGAGAGACAAAAACAAGCACCAGCATTGCCTGGACCAGGACTGGGATGGCTGAGGGCTGGTTGAAGAAGGTTTGAAACTATATCTTCTTTGTAAATAGGTGCAATTGCATCAGAGGACGTCTGACTTATCCAGCAATTCTTCTTCCTCACAGAATCGACCTGGAGAGGACCACCCGGACTAGTTGGCGTGAGCAGCTGGCACACATCTGTCCAGAGTGCACAACTTCAGCCCACAGAACTTCCTACAGTCCCTCCCACCTACCCCCGACTGGGCCAGGACTCACCAGTTTTAATTACGCTGACAGGTTTTGTTTCGGTGACTCTCCAGATTAAAAATTTCTCCCAAGTTACAGCCTGCTTTCTCCTCCATGCCAAAATAAAAACGTCTGGTTTTGCCATGTGGTAGCTGTCCCTGGCTACCCTGCTGTCAAAGCCCAGCGGTGCCAGGGCACTGTAACGTGACTGCAGGGTAAGAAAGGCAAAAGGAGCCACGGGCAGGGCTTATGGTTCTGATTAACATGACGAACGTGGTGTGAGGCGGGCACTGATACCCCTTGGGAGCTCTGAACAGAAGAGCTAACTTGTGCTTGGTTTCATTACACAAGAGAAACCACGTTAGCTGCTGAGAAGAATGAACCTTGGTGTAATTACAGGCTGGGCTGCGGATGGATGACCTCATCTGCATTTGGGAGCAGGCTATTTCCTCCAGGTGCTCAACCCCATGCTGCTGATACTCACCAGCACCTCAGGGCTGCCTGGAGGGAGTGCTCCTCTGAGGAGCTGTGAAGATCTGGTGACAGGCAGGACCTCTCCTCTGGGCTAGGGGCCTCTGCTTTTGGGGTCCACAGGAGGGGATGTTGGCAGTGATGAGTGGGCTGGGCAGGCTCCACAGGGAGGAAAGTGGCTCTGCCAGCCTGGTGCCACGTAGGTGGCAGCAGCAACAGCGGGAGTTTTTTCAGTGGCAGTGGAGCACTTGGTTTAGCTGTCTGCTGCACAGCTATAATTCCCTTTTTGGATGTGACTTTTGGAAAGAAAAGCTCCTTCATTCTTCTGTTTCTCTAAATCTACGTCTGACTGTGAGACACTGCCACCCTCCCTTAGAGGATTAAAGAAGAGAACAATGTGCAGCCTGGGAACACAACGTACACTGGTAAAAGCCACCGGTCCTTGCTGAACATGCTTGTTCTGCATCAAATCCGTGGGTGATTTGACAGGGGAAAAAAGTGAAGGAACTGATGAAGTTGTGGCAATTCTGCAGCCAACATGCTTTTCAAGATCAACAGCAGATAAAGCACTGCCCCTCCTGTCAGGATGTCACTTCAGTAGAGATTATGAGAGATGTACTCTCAGTTTGCCTTGTTTTGAGCAAATTTCCAGGTTGGGTTTCAGCCTTATCTGTTGGTAAGTGCAGTGTCATTCATGGGCCATTCCCAACCGCCTCAGAGGGGCGGGTGTGTTTTGCCACCTGGGAACAGATTGTTCTTCAGGTTCAGTTTTTCACATGAGCAAATCTGTCTTTCAAATATCGCTTTTGTAGTAAAGAGAGTAGAAAAAAAAAGAAAAAAAAGCCGAAGGAGACACTTAGATCAACTGAGCACTGTGAGTTTTTTGTATCTGGCTTGTCACATAAAGCCATTGCTAATTTTCTGTAATTTCCCACAGGGTTAAAAGAATGCTATCCAAAAGCATCCATGTCAGGACAGATGCCAGAATTAAGAGGCACGATGTGTATGAACTCCACATAAATCTATACACTCTTTGAGTCTGGGTCAGACTTTCATAAAAGAGCTGAAATGCTGCTTCACAAGAAGGATGTAAAGGTATTTTGCCCCGCTCTACTCATGAGGAAAGTAGGAAAAGGCACCCTTCCATTTATTTGAGGTGTTAGGAATTATTTGCTCAGTAAAAGCATCTATCCACTTTGTTTATATTTGGGGTACATGGAAAGGGAGAGAGATGACATCTAACCAGAAACTGGAGCAGGAAAAAAGGTAGAAAAGAAAACAGCAGGCACTGAAGATGAACTGCCTGATAGTCTGCTGTCTCCAATACCCAGATTTTTAGAATGAATGCTTGCAAATAGATAGTTTTAGGAAAAGGACAAGGTATTGTCTGTTTTCCTCCAGCATTGTCCTCCAGCACTGGGAGAGAAAGAGAATGGTGCAGAACAATCTGTTCCCTCCCGATATAAAGTAGGAAGTTATTTTTACAAGAGAGCAGCAGAATTAGACTAAATTGCATGATATCTGCATGGAAATATTTTTACATGTTGAATCAAACTTTGGTGGCAATATA
>NW_008825619.1:5874334-5896244 GCF_000699105.1 Pygoscelis adeliae | reverse complement strand
ATCTTTCTTCTGGGATCTGTGCCTATTACATGCTACATTCAGTACTCTGGCAGCTTTATTGATGTAATATGTGAGGTACTGGAAAGAATAAATGCTTCAAGAAAAATTATCAGCCTGGGGACAAATGGCATTATCACTAATTGCACTTTACTAATTCTGCCTACTCAAAAGGAAAGGAGGTAATCTGGAACAAAGTATGTGGTTACTGCAGGATGAAGAAATTCTGCTTGGAATTGCAGCTTGCAGCAAGTGACTCATGTTGTACAAACAGCCAAGGTGTGGATAGCACTAGCAAACAATTGCATGTAATGACTACCGCGTGCAACATAATGAATGAACCACAGAATAAAGAGCTCTCTGTGAGATGCAGCTATGTGAATGGCAAGCCTTTCATTTTAAGCTAGAGTCTTGTATCACAAATATTAGGTTTGATAAACACATTGGATATACCATGATACCCCATGAATGGGGTAAAGAACTGAGACAGCAGATATTGCATCTTATTTCTAGAATTTTAGTCTGGCTGTAGCATTTTGAGAGACTCAAAATGTACTTCTATAAAGGCAAACAATCGTTTCTGAAAGGTACATTCCATTTTGGGTTTGATGTCGTGCATGGAAAGGATGTGGCTCTTGTTTTTATTCTGGTCCAAGCTCTTATTTTCAGATATTCCATGCATATCCTGCTGTTTCTAAATGTTCTCCCACTACCCACCTGCAGTAGCACTGCACAGATTGTGAGCAAAAAGGGGTATGTTCCTCTGGCACAAGTCAAATATGCTATGATGGGGCACTAAGGGACACTTGTGGCTGACATCAGACTAGCATCTATGGTTCCCAAACCCTTGTCTGGCCTGTCCACTGTCTGGGGCTGCCTGGCTAGCAACTAGTGTGCAGTCAGTGGAAAAGAATAGGTGGGAGCTTCTTTCTTATGTCAATATCGTCCTTAGCAGTTGTGATGATGTTTGACAACTGAGCCGAAAGTCTGCTAGGTGTTATTTCGGGTCCAAAGGCCATGCTTTGCGGAGGCTGGACTCTGAAATAGACCAAGGAATACCGATTTGTGAATTATTCCTAGTCTCCTGTTTGAAGAAGTATTTTAAATGCGGTAATGATTGTATCTTAATAATCAGATATATTTGTAAAGGCTTATCATGGGAACTTGTACTTCTAAGGATGATAAAAGGCTATATAATGAATGAAGCACTGAATGAGTAAAGACTTCTCTGCAAGACATCTTTTATGTGAATGGGAAGCCTGTGATTTGAAGCTGAAGCTTTACCTTTGGTCTTGATCCCAAAGTGTCCTGAGTGCTGTGTTACAAGATAGTTCTTGCAGTGCAGCCCACCCCTTTGTGTCACCACCTTGGCTTAGCAGTTAACATAGGTCAGGTACTGAAACTGCGTTTACTGACATCAGGGTGAGTCCTATTGTCAAACCATCCCCCTGCGAAGCCAGAACAACAACAAAACCAAAATTATTAGCTGACAGGAACAGCATGTTACTCAGCACCAGTTTTATTTAACCGATTTCAATCTAGTTTCCAGATTTTGAATATGACCACCTTTATTTACAAACCTATTTTGATCATGCTGAGCTTTAGCTAGATCTGAGCTGTTGCTCTTCTGCTATGCCCTGATCTCAGTGTCTGATCTCTGTGTCTATGCTACCTAATACTTCCTGGGCACAGGTGTCCTGTCTAAATACCCGCCAATGAATGTAGTCGATTACCTTCCTCCCACTTATTTAGTTGAGGTATAAAACTCTCAATCCTTCAGAAACAAACCAAGTCATAGATACTGTCACTTTTGCTATATACTCAAAGCAAAATCACTTTAGGCTCCCCGATTCGTACTTTTGTTCTACAAGTCTTAATAAAAAGAGACTATAGTTTGGGCGAAGCTTTTATCAAGTCAGATGGCCCTCACAGACATAGAGCAATACTACATCACTTATAGATGCTGTTGTTGTTTCTGTGCCATTGCTGCTGATTTCTAATGGTCTTGTTTAAAGAAGGCCTTTCTTTTAGAGGGAAAGCTTATGCTTTCTCGGGCTTACTTGATAGCTTTTCTTCTCCTAAAAGGCCTTCTGAAGATCCATGATTATTTACTGCCCTCTTAATTTATTTTTCCCATATGCACAGTCTTGCTGATTTAACAATGTCTTCATTATATAATGAAGACTGCAGTATACCCAAGGAGAAAAATCCATTTCTGACACAGTTCTAATCAGGGAATCAAAAATGGAAGAACTTGAACCAATCTAGGACACATTCTCAGCACCGGGTTAACTTAAGATCAATGCTGAGAAACGTGTAGTCTTTGGGCCTTGGGGAAACAATAGTCAATGCAGAAGTTTGTATCATTTATAAAAAGGAAGGTGATCTCATGTGCTACAGAATCACAGAAGTGAGAAATGGAAAAAATGTACTTCATCATCTTGACCTGAGCATAGGCTTGTTCCGTGCAATACATTTTCTGCTGCCTTCTCCAGATTTCTTTTAAAGGTGACTAGGGATTTACTGTCTATTGCAGGCTTTGTTCATTTCTAGAGAACGGTTTTCACTCAGAGCTGAGAGGGGAACCTGAATTTTTTTGGTCTTAATTTCAGGTCATATCTCCCATTTTTTCAGGATAAAGGCTGCTTGGCTCCTGGCATTAATTGCACTGGAAGGATGGACAGTTAATCCCTGAGCAATGACAGTACTACTTAATACAGAAATCACCACTATCAAGAAAAAAAATGCCAAGGCATGTTTCTTGAATTAAAAATATGAGAGTCAAATACTGATGGTTACAGCCTGGTCATTGATGCAACAACTTGCACAGAAGAATCAGGACTGGACGGTGGGCTGTGCTGGCGTTTAGCCACGACTGTTCTTGCAGTTTGATTAAAATAGGACAGAATGGGGAGGAAGAGCAAGCCCATAAAGGTGTCACCTTTTGAAAAGGTCTAAATCAGAAAGGTTAAGGGTCTAAAGTTAAAAAACTGAATGGCTAAAGGAAGGGATGGTTTCACTTATTTTTGTGTCCTATTTGAAACATTTTAGAGAACTTCACAGAGGTTTACTCGCACAGCTATTAGACTTCCTCCAAATCACCATCCCTCTATGAATGTGAAGTCCGCTTCCTGCATGCCTGGCCGTTTGCTTCTCATGAGACTGAAGGCAGGCAAACTTCAAGCATCTAGTAGGGTACAGGTCTAGATCTCCCCTGTGTTTCAGATCCAAACTGCTTTTTTTTTTTCCCCATAGTTTTGAAGACAGTTTGCTTGACATAGGATCTAATTTGACCAGTTGCAGTACCAATGACGGAAGAATAAAATGAAAGAGAAGTAGAAATATTTTTAGTGAAAAGCTGGCCCTATACTTAATTTAAAAATTTCATGACTCAGAGAAAGTCAAATGGATTGAGTTCTCCGTGGCTCCTCAGTGACCCCCACAGATGCTTCCTGCCTTGATTTCAGTATGTTTGTAGCCTTTTGTAGGTTACTTGCATCCCACGCAGACATCCCTTTACCAACATCCTGTGAACCTCTAGCTGTGTTTCCTTGTGAGCGCTCGGCTTCCTGCAGCAGAAGGACGGGTTTGTGTGAGGCTGCTTTGTCGTAGCCAAGCGCGCAGGGAACTCGGCTCGCCTCTACAATGATGCAAGCTGTGGTAAATGAACAGTCTCTGTTTGACCAAGGCAAATATATCTCCTGTAAATACGGTAACATTTCTGTTTGATTTTTAGCATTGACTCAGACTTTGTGTTTAAGTAGAGATAGTGAAGGCAAGTGGCTCAGGAGTGTAAAAAGAAAGGTTAAGGGTCTAAAGTTAAAAAACTGAATGGCTAAAGGAAGGGATGGTTTCACTTATTTTTGTGTCCTATTTGAAACATTTTAGAGAACTTCACAGAGGTTTACTCGCACAGCTATTAGACTTCCTCCAAATCACCATCCCTCTATGAATGTGAAGTCCGCTTCCTGCATGCCTGGCCGTTTGCTTCTCATGAGACTGAAGGCAGGCAAACTTCAAGCATCTAGTAGGGTACAGGTCTAGATCTCCCCTGTGTTTCAGATCCAAACTGCTTTTTTTTTTTCCCCATAGTTTTGAAGACAGTTTGCTTGACATAGGATCTAATTTGACCAGTTGCAGTACCAATGACGGAAGAATAAAATGAAAGAGAAGTAGAAATATTTTTAGTGAAAAGCTGGCCCTATACTTCATTTAAAAATTTCATGACTCAGAGAACGTCAAATGGATTGAGTTCTCCGTGGCTCCTCAGTGACCCCCACAGATGCTTCCTGCCTTGATTTCAGTATGTTTGTAGCCTTTTGTAGGTTACTTGCATCCCACGCAGACATCCCTTTACCAACATCCTGTGAACCTCTAGCTGTGTTTCCTTGTGAGCGCTCGGCTTCCTGCAGCAGAAGGACGGGTTTGTGTGAGGCTGCTTTGTCGTAGCCAAGCGCGCAGGGAACTCGGCTCGCCTCTACAACGATGCAAGCTGTGGTAAATGAACAGTCTCTGTTTGACCAAGGCAAATATATCTCCTGTAAATACGGTAACATTTCTGTTTGATTTTTAGCATTGACTCAGACTTTGTGTTTAAGTAGAGATAGTGAAGGCAAGTGGCTCAGGAGTGTAAAACCACAGCAAGATTCGGTCTCCGCTGGCACCATTCCACACATAGTTTGTGCAGACTTATTCCAGCCTCTATACTGCGAGTGCACCATTTGTCTCTAATAACAGTATTAATAGTGATTCACTGCTCAAGCCTGTGATCGGCCACCAGTCACCTGTTTTTGGAACAGCTCAATCCCAAACCAAATAAAAGCTTTCTAACTAGTAATGACACGCTAGTACACCTGGTGCACTTCCTTGCAAATATCTCCCCTCTAAACGTATGGTATGAATCTTAACATAAACTTTATAGGATGTTTTCAGCCAAATGTAACTGCGAGTCTGAATTCCCCTCTCTCCTCTCCTCCACAGATGTTCTTTAACTCCTCTGCTGGGAACAATCCTTGGCCATTAAACCATAACGTTGAGCTATTGAGTTAGAAATAGGCTTGGCACAAAGGGTTACCTAAAGCTTACACAAACCAGTTTTTCCAGGTTGTGTGTGAGGAGTGTGGTTTAAAAGAGTGGAAAGTTACCAGAAGCAGCACAAAGCCAGGTGTTAGTGGATAATCAGAAGGAAGGATCCCAGAAACAACTGGGAAGCTTTAGCCAGGAGGATGGGGGACGCAAGCTTGCATTTAGAGAGGGGAGTTATGGCAGGGTCCCTGAACGCAGCGAATACAAAACACGAGTTGTAAAGGCAAATTTGAGCTCACTTTGCCCTGAATCAGTGATGTCTGAGTATAGTGAAGAAACTGAGGCAGAGAAATGCACGCAGCGTATATTATTTGTGTCAGGAGCTATTTACTTTTCATGCCACTATGTAAACCTTGAGTCTTGGTTTTCTGTGTGGGGCGTGTGTATGCAAAGATGTATGTGTAGCGTGTGCATTGCGTGCCTGTACATCATCTCATGCGTGTCATCTGCCACCGAAGAGTTAAGCAGTGAAAAGGAAGGCTTTGCTTTCTGCGGTAAGGGAGGTGCTCAAAGCATGGGGCAGCAGGAGGCCAGCACCAAGTCTTGTGGGTAGGGAGGCAGACCACCATCTCTCAGACAGCCTGCTAGGTAAGGAATTTGCACCACAACAGTATAGATAAAAATTCATGAAGAGGTTATCCACTCTAATTTGGGTAATACACAGACTTCTTGCTTATGCCAAATAGGCTCTTTCAGCCACTTCTTTTCTTTACCTTTGTACCATCATTGCACCTCAGGAGCAGAGGCGGAGAGGTAGGGAACACATGCAGTGTGTGGTGGCTTCCAGAAGTCCTGAGGACAGGAGGACAGGCGGTGCAACATAGTGGTCTCCTGAGCAGCCAAAGAGGGAGTTTGACCAAACCTGTAATTCTGAAATAAGCCATTCCCCCTGCTTTCTGCTCCAGGGCAGTCCCAGGGAAGCAGGGGGCAAAGCCTTTCCCTGCAGGCACCTTACCTTCTCCTGACTTTGCCCAGCAGGACTGCACCAGTGCCACTGTGAGCAGGGCTGCCTGTGGCTGCTAGGGGCGTTCGGCAGACATAATGCCATGAGGATTTCTTTCCAGTGCCTTGTGGGTCGTTGGGGCATGAGGTGAATCCCTTTGTATACCTGGTAGCCAGTGTTCCACTGATGGTATTAACTGGTTTTCTGCTGGCTGTGACCTAGCTCAGGCTTAAATGTCTGTCATGTTCAGTGAGGTGATTCCCTCCCTTTGGGAGCTATTTTGTGATCTTTGCATAGAGGAGGCTACAGAAGTGCAAGGTGTTATTAGATGCAGTGAGGTATTTCTATAGAAAAAATGATCTGATGAGGAAGATGCTGAGCTAGGAGGCAGGACTCAGTCACAAGACTGAGGACATCCCAGCTGGTTTTGAGATGCCCTATACAGAAGAGAGTATCATCACACACCTTCTTCCTGATGTCTCATCAGTTTGGATCATAGATGCTCTGAGGCAAGGTTACTGTGAACATCTGCCACAGCAAAGGCAGTGAAGCTCTAGATTTGTTCTGGCCGCCATTAGGGTTACTGTAATATGAATTGCAAGATGGGCAGATATTCTGGACAGATAAGACTCTGCCAGCCTTCCTCCTTCAGAGCAGCCTCTTGCTCTCAGCAAGGCCCAATGTCAAGGGTGCCATTGTATGACCTTTGCTTTTGTATGTATAACATGGATTTCTTACAGTGTTCTTTTCAAGAGGCATCGCATCCTACTCCTTGGCTAGTTTAATCGGCCAATTCATGGAGGGAGCCATTACTTAATGTGAGAAAAAGATCAGAATCTAGTCCATCAATGAATTGGCATTATTAACCTTAATTCTTGTTGGATTTTGTTTCATCTCCTCCTTCCTGGTTGCTTCTCATCATGTATTTTAGCCACAATGTTCAGTTCAGAATAGCGAAACAAATATATGAATGTTTTGAATCTCTCTCTTCTGCTGAGACCTTTCAAGCTGAGACCTTTCAAGCAAAGGAAGATAGGAGGTCAATAAAAACTTGGAATTTTTCTCCTGCCAAACCCTGTGATGTTTGTGAAACCGCACACCAGCCAACCCATTGAGAAGAGACAACACAGTGCCTGGCCGGAGGCGCAGGCTGTTTCTGCACCACCTCTCTGCAGCCAGATGCCTCACACCTGAGCAGGTGACATCCCCTGGGGAGGGATGCCCTGCACCAAAATGGCCTGTGCTCAGAGGAGCTGAAAACGCAGGTGATGAGAGCAGATGTGGGTGCTGCCGGGGGCCACCATCCATGCCGTCAGTGGGGCACTGCAGTCCCCACACCCCGAGGAGGCAGTGGTGGCAGCGGCTCAGCAGGGATGCAGCCACCCTTTGCAGTCACGCCGGCGTCACCCTGTCCCCAGGGTGCTGCGGGGCAGAGGGAGGGCATCTGGCAGGGTGTAGTCAGCTGCGCAGGAAGGGGAGGGCGGGCTGTGGGGGCAGGGGAACAAAAGGAAATTCATTGATGGAAAGCAGAGGTGGTTATGGTCTTGTTTTTATTTTTAACAACGGGCAGCTGTGAATTTTTACACAGGATTATTTTAGGTCTCAGGCCAGGCTTTTTCATGCTTTGTCAGTGCCTGAGCTTCCCCTCCAGCTATCTGAATCCAAATGAAATTATTTGCAATTACTTCAAGAAAGCAGAAGCTCAGAGGGAGTGTCCTTGGTGAATGGCTGTAATTTCTGTGCTGTGGCTGCCCAAAAGCTATTACGGCTCTGCTATCTCTGGCTGCCTGCCAGCAGGAAGGATTCCTTCCAGAATTAATTGCATTTCCCGCCTTATAGGTATTCCAGGGAGCGGCGAGCAGGCTCACAACGGGTGTATCGCCTTGCAAGTAAATAGCGACACGTCTTCTCATGTGTGCTGTAGAAGGGCAGCGCAAGCAAGAAGACAGACATGTCACTGATTTTCAGGTCTTTGCCCATAACTGAAAATTAGTAAAGAGAGGTGGGAAAGAGAAAATAAGGCCAGTGTTAGGCTCGTTCTTGTTTCTGGTATGGAGGAAGTGGGGTCTGGTTCTACGGAGCATTATTCACATTGGTGCGCAGAAGCTGACGCCTCTTTGCTTTGCTGCATGAAGGGAGGATATGCAAAAAAACCTGCAAGCTCAGGGTCTTTGGCTTTGTTTTATTTAAATGTTTTTTATATAGAGCTACCTTGACTGCATTTATATTATATGGTGAGTAGGTGGGCAGATTTGAACTTGCCCCTCATCTACATGACATAGCCATGGTTGGGTGTAGCCTTTGAGCAAGGCTTGGGGTGTGTTGGCTGAGCTCAGACTGTCTTTAGCACAGGCCCCTTGCTTGCAGCACCGGCAGGATAACCATGCTATTCCCTACCTGGTCCACCCCCACATACCAGGTGCGGTTCTGCATACAACCAACCACCGGTAGGAGGGACATCCAAGGTAGGGTGCCAGGCCATAAGGGGGACTTTTAGGCAGCTGTAGCACATCCTGCCCATGCAACATAGGGTATGCATGACATAGAGCTTGTGGCCCTCCTCTGGTGATCAGCATAGCCGTGGGGCATGGCCATGGGGCATGGCCATGGGGCAAGGAGCACAGCGAGCCTCAGCCCCTGGCCCGGCACCAAAAGGCACTGCCTGGATTTGGCAGACCTGTGAGGTCTGTTTATGAAAAACAGCCTGTAAAGCTCAATGGCATGACGGCTGCCCCTTCCCTTATCACGCTCATGAGGCAGGGAGCCGTGCCAGCCACCCCCTGGTGTGGGCTGCATCCATGCGGCTATGCCAGGTCCATGCGGAGCAGCCCCTCCTTCCCCTTCCCCCTCCTCAGGAAGGGAAGGAGGCATCGCCTGAGAAAGCTCCCTCCCTCCCTCCCTCCCTCCCTCCCTCTCTCGCTGTATAATGAGCTTACAGGGTGGATTGCAATCTAGTCCTATAGATTTCTGTTTGGTAACTTCAGTATTTTTATGAGAGGCATGTTGAGACATTAAGTATTAGTAACATTTTCATTAGATGCATTCAACAGACCTGAAGTGGTGGTTAGATAGCAAGAACCAGGTGAAGGGGAAGAAAATATAAAGAGAAAAGGAAAGGGAAAAAAAAAAAAACCACAACAAAATCCCTTTTCTTTTCTCTCTTTTTTGACACCAAAGTGCCAAAGAGCCCAGTGCTGAGACCTTTTGTAAACTGCCACTAAAATGTTCATGTTAAAAAAGACACCAATTTATTAAGGCACTAGGGTTATTTTATCTGCTGTCTTTTGATCTCTTCCTCTACAAGGTAACAAAGAAAATTAGAAAATAAACTAACTGTTCATGTAACCTAAATGGCAGCAGAAAATGCTGCTGCTGCACGGCTCTACATAGCCAGCTGCTGTCCTTCTCTGGTGCAGGTCTATTCACTTTTGTTCTATTGCACCAGGACTGATGTAGTATAATATTATTGATAATATTTGTATATGACAGGTTAGATAAATGAGATTAGTGATATTTGAGAAGGGGCCACATTCCTCTTTCTTCACCTGTCAAACAAAACCTCATTCATTCAACACCCCTAATGAGCTTGGGTGGCTAATCATAGTATAGGGCCTGTGCTGAAAACATACACTGGAGTCAGCATCTGAGCAGTGTTACAAGTCATGGGCCAGATCCCCAGGGGGATTCAGATGTCTGACGGATGTCTTACATCCCCGCATTGCTGCTCGGCTGCACATAACCACAGAAGCAAGTCAGTTCTCTCAGGGTCCATGTTTCCATCTGTGAAATCACCGAGGTACCTGTGCTGTCACCTCTACACGTGCATACACCCATCCTTGCCAACAGCTTGCACTTGAGCGCAAGGGGGAATCACAAACCTTGGCTGCTTTGGCTCTGGGACCCAGTGCAGAAACTTACGGTAGGATAAAAGGAATGCAATGCCACCTTAAACCCAGCAGTGGTGGGGAAGCCCACGCATGCAGTGTGACCACTCTTCTCATACCTTCCCCACACACAAGCAGGGATGGGACTGTATAGACTTTCCACCCCGAGCGGCGCATGGGAACTCATGAGCTGTAGAGCGCTGGTAGACAGGCACGCTATTGCAATCTCTCCTAGCTAAACTGTTCTGCTTGGCATAAATAATTAAATGCTATTGGGTCACACAAGAAGAAAGTGAGATAAGCTTGGGAAGGCACTCGCTTGGGAGACAGAATAGTTAGACTGAAATCCCTGTTCGGGCATTTAATTATTTATACTGAGCGGAACATTTTTGCCAGAAGAGATTAAGAGACACCCACCTAATTCAGTAGTCTGCTTATCATTAAGTTTAGCAGTGGTCAGGCAGAACATTAAGATGACTACTAGTATATATCTGCTTAAACAGAGTCTGGTCTTTTGTTTACCATTCTTAAGTTGACAAAAAATGCACAATGCTCGCTTTGTGCACAGCTCCAACATCAGTAATACCATCAGCATAGTTATAACAGAGCATTAGTATTTCTCTAGTAAGAAATCATCTGACTTTCCAGTCACAGTCACTGAATTAGTAAAAATTATACAGATACATAGAAATGATTGAGTGCTGTTGCAGAAAGGTGGAATTTTAAATTAATTGTCTCATGTGTGATGCAGTGAAAGAGGCATCTTACAATGTGAGATAGGTCATCCATACCAGAAAAGAAATCGCAGATTTTATGATTTGTTAGAGATGCTTTAAATATGAACTGCATAAACAAAAGGATCCCATTAGTGTGATAGAAAATGTTTATTTAGAATTCAGAATTTGCTTCCTTTAGCTACTGTCAACAAAATGACCTTGGTGTTAAAATATTAGTGGAAAATTTGATTTAGCTGGTGAGTGCTGCAAGTGGAAATAACTACTGTTGGCTGTTTGCATGAAAATGGAGAGCCGATGTGACAGCTGATTTGGATGAACATGACACAGCTGTATTAACCCACAGTAGCCAAGTGTGGTGAAGTCCGGGCTGTGGTCACTGGAAAAGCATTGAGAAGATGGAGATCCTGGGATCCCATACACAGTCAGACAGTTTGAGCTGCTCACTAAACCAAGAGGTATGCCTCAGTAGTTTTTTGAGAATATTTCTGGAACGGTACAGCTCACTCAAACCGATGTTTTGCAATAGGCTTGGAGTGTAAGATTCACACTTATTTATCACTGTGCGCACTCCTGTTGAGGTTACTGGGCAGCCAAGGGGCATGGTTGGCCAGGGAGCATCCCGAGACAGGAGGGTACAGCTGTGTCCTTCACATCTGCTCTGCTCCGATTCCCTACAGTTGCGTAGCCCCACTGCACCCCACAGCTGATCTCATACACCAGCTGTCTGAAGCCAGCACATTGCCATTGCCGTCGCCACCATGACCATGCAGACTCCAGGCTCTCGAGACCTCCATTTCCCTCCAGGGTGAAGAGAGCTGCTCGCATTTTCAGGTGTGACTAGAGCTTCAGAGGGACCGTGCTGCAGAATTGCACATAGTGACTGCTCTTTTATGTTATGAACTGCACTGAAATGTTGCTAAAATACAAAGGAGTAGCATTGGTGTTGTTAAGCAGAAGGTACACTGCTGATGTCAAGAAAGCCATTTATGTCAAGGTTTTCAAACTCCCAGGTAACCTGGAAACTGCTTAAAACAGGCACTTATTCTGCTCATGTAATTTACTTTGCCTGTGAGGGTTTCTCTGATTTCACTCCTTCAGTGCTGTTAGCACTTCTCATCAACTACTTCCTTGTTAGAGCATCAGTTGGAGAGCTTTTATGTGCTTGTTATTCCTAAGAAACTTCTTTGCATATCCATCACACATGATTTCCCTTATCTGTGTTTTTCAGACTACATCTTGGCAGGAATATACCACAGGGCAGTATTAGTGTTCCCAGTTTCTGATTAAGTCACTAGCCACATCAGTGTGCAAGCCTACAATAACACCACACCATTATTTTATGCTCACATTAGCCAAACAAGCCTTTCAGGGTTGTTTCCCAAAGGAGAAAATGGCAAAGCTGGGGATGAGGGTCACTGTCCCAGTTTGGACTCCATTCACCCCATAAAAGGATCAGAAGGTTGTAAAGGGATCCTAGTACTCACTGATTTTAATAGTAGAAAGCAGTAGAAAACATGAAAACCTTCTGAGCACTATTCTTGTAAACAGGACTCAAAGTGAGCAAAAATGGCTCTAGGTGCCAAAAACTTTAAGGTCTCCCTTCAAATTCTGGTCTGCATGTCGTAAAGGTGGGATGCAGGATCACATGCAGAGTATTTAGGCTTCCTTACATCTGCCACTGCTCTTTAGAGCTACTTACGCCTTCTTGCACCTGCAAACTGGGGCTGAAGAAAGGTGGAAACAGAGGTCAAAGCAGAAGGAAATCTTCCTTCTAGGAGCTTCTGTGCTTTGCTGTAATTGCCTCTTCTGCTCTCTCCTCAACATGCAGGTTATATAAAGTTCTCTCAGCTTCATGGCAGCCTGAAAAAGGGATTTAGCTTTTTAGAGTGAAAATGGGGCTGATGCGATGCTCAGAGATGAGAGGACAATTGCAGTGTAAAATTGGCTTGCATGTGCACGACAGGCTGGATGGTGATGTGAAGGGAAGATTGTAAGGGCTGATTTGATTAAAAGGCTGTGTCTGAACGGGTATGTCTGGAATGAAAGGGCGTCTGCGGGGACCATTTTCCTGCAGGGTGGGGCTTTTGGTGTTTGGCTTTGCAGATGCTCGCTACAGAAATGCTAGGATTTAAGAGCACACACTTGGCTTTAAGTCTGGGACAGGCCATATTTTCAAGGGTGCGCATGGATACATCAATAATTTCAAAGATTTTAATTTTATTTTCTGAAGGCAAGGGAAATTTTCTTTTTCTTTCAGAGGTAGAGTGATATTTGAGGAGTTTTGTATAAGACCTTTTCAGTATCGTGTAGCATCTGCCTACAACAGGCCCTCTTTTCTCTATCATATTATCTTGTAATAAAAGATTGTCTATATAATAACGACAACCCAGAACAGGGAAAATTCACAAAGCTTACAGGATCATGTGAATGTGTTTCATATTCGGACATCACGATGGGTTCCAACCCAAAAATGGGACTCTCAGATGTGGTCACAGTACAAACTATTACGCTTATTATTAATGACAAAAGGAGCTTCAGGTTGACAGACAATAAAGAAGAAATTTTTGCTCTTCTGTAATAGCTACATAGTGAAACTACATCTGCCAGTCACACATAGCAAACTATTTAAATATATAAGATGTGTTCCAAAACCCTGCAGAAACAATCTGCTGACAGCAGCACCGTGCATTGGCAACATGCCACCAGCAGGTGCCTATGGTTAAAGACATGACCCAAATTTTACATGTTGCCACAGATATTTAAAGAAGGGAAACGGAAGCTCATGTTGATTCATAAAATGTACTGGCCTTTCCTTTTTCTTTTCTTAGTAATCTCTAATCAAGCTGAAATTGTTCTAATGAGTTATTTGCTACTGCAAACTCCAATGCTCTATTCATGAACATTGTTGAGGTGCCTGGGCAAAACCAGTCATAAATCATTACTCACATAGCTGAAATTTTTGTCAACATCTTTCATTTCCAATTTGTATCAGGACAGGGCTTGCACTCACTTGAGTGCACAGAGTGACAGGTTGAAACCCGAGCCGGGCTTAGAGTGATTTCCACGCACAAGAGAGCTCCTCTCCTTCGGTGGGAAGTACATGGGGAGATTCTTACTGCGTGTGATACTCAGCAAGCATTCACAATATTTATTGAGCATAAAGTTGCCTCCATTAGATGAATTTGTATCAGCGGAGTTATTATTCATGTGTGAGAGACATAAATAATAGAGCCAGAAGAGCCCAGCGTGCTGCAGTCTCAAAGCCACATGATATATAGGAATTTGAGTAGGGAGCATTAGTATTATGCAAGTGATTTGTTAATGAAAACGTGTAATTTAGAGAACACTCATTTCTAAGGATGGAGAAAAGGGTCTTTAAGTAGGAATCTTCTATCAAGTGCAAGTGCTGTAGACTGACTTTAAGGGTCTCTGATTTATATTTAATAAGAAAGCAGGAGCGCAAAGACAAGCCTTTCAAAAGCTAGAAAAAGCAAGCCTGTCCCTCACCCAAGCCTCAGGAAACAGGGTCAGGCTCCAGGGGAAAGAAAAGGAATTTATGTAAATACACAAACTCCAGCCCGAGGTTTAGTTGAAATATTTGGTCCTTTAAAATCTGAAACAAAAACCTTCCGCAGAGCTGGCTGCCTAGGTTCTGGGCTTTGGTAGAGTAATATGTTCCCTTGTGTTTTTATTCATGTCGCCATAATGAAAGCTGACTTGCTTTTTGAATAATATATACTTTATCTGCATAGTGAGAGGAACTGAAATGAACATCATTTACTGCAGGTTTATTGAAAGGGCGCCTCATACTAAACAGAGTGCCCATTATAGCTGTAAGGGTTTTCAACACAAGGGATGGAAAAACTAGCAGAAAATACATTTTCATTGTAAGCAAAATGCCTTTGGAAAGCTCATGTCTCCTGCTTTGTAAACAGATGAAGGAGACATTGCACTGGCAATATGTGGTAGCTTTGGGATGTCACATGGCCAAAGACCAGGACCTGGAAACCTTGAGTCTTTTTATGACAAAATGTATCTGTGAATACAGAGCAAAACAGACTTTGCTTTGGCATTTCTCTCACTGATGTCTGGATGTAAAAGGAACAAGATTTCGGGCTTGCCTTGTCACACCACCCCTGCCATACAGATGCTAGAGAAGCTGTTAGCCCATTTGACACTTCTTTCAGCAGCTTGTGCAAGGGACAGCCATCAGTTGCTGCTGGCATGCAACAGTCAACTTATCCCCATAACAAAAGACTACAGACTGCAGCTGGATCTGGCGAATAATTGGGGACCAATACAGGAGTGGAGGGAGTCAAACTGTAGAAATGTCCCTGGTAAAACATTATCTGTCATATAAACTTTTGGGGATGGCTTTTCCTCCATCATCTTGTTCTATGACTGATTCAAATGATCTCAGCAACCACTGCTACTGACTACTTTTACATCTTGTATAACAAAACACCCCACAGTGCATCAGCCACCAGCTGACTGGGGCAGGCAATATTTGCCCTGGATATTCAAGCAGATTCTGGCCCTGCAATTCTGCTGAAACATAAGGAAGCCACAAAGCATTTAGCTACACAGCTTCCTCTCTCCTTGCTTGTCCTAGCTAATATAGCCCCTTTGCAGTATGCATAGAAGATGTCATTGCAATAGAAAACAAATAATTTAGGATTTAGCTGCCCTTCCACACATGCCTTTTCCACAGATCACTTGGATGCAGGACTCCACCTAGCAAAGCTAAGAGGCAAGGGACACTACAAAAAGTAGCAGTGTATTTTTCATGCATCAACTATTGTAACTCCCTCTGCTACGGGCTGCTTATGTCCTAGCCCTCCAGATGAGCGCAAGTGCAGAATTCAACTGCCTGATTAACTTCACCAGTGCAAGGAAGCCTTAACCACGTCTACACCATTACCAACTCGTCACATTGCTTTTCCATCCTTATCTGGGTCCAGCACAAGAACACAGTCCGCCACTGATTTTTTGTTTACTGTTATTAATGTTACTTTTGAACAAAAAAAAAGGCAAAATGACAGAGTATATAATCTCTAATAGTAAAACTTCCCAACAGTTTTTGCAGTAGAAATAGGTCCTGGACATGAGGAGGAGTTCTGTGAAGCTTGGAAGTCTAAAGGATGAATTCCATATACCCTCATCCCATCCTGGTGGTAGAGCAGAAGCAAGCCTTTCTTTAGGCACCTGCATTTCCCCTGGCTGGTGGGAAATGCAGCCTTCAAAAGTAGACGGTTCTATGAAATGGATAAGGAAAGGTGGACGCACTTTGATGTATTATTGTTATACTAGAACAAAACTCATTCCAGAAAATGAATGCTAGCAGCCATATGAGCATGCAGCTGGACAAAACATAAGTGTTTCAAGAACGCAGTGGGAAGTGAGCATATGCGCAAGGAATCCTAATTCCTTTGTTCAAAGTTAAACATGGAACTATAACAGGAAGCCTTCCTGGTGATTAAAACCAGAGCCTCACCGCAATACCTGATAGCCAAACAGGTATGAGCTATTTAGACGTGGCTAAACCTTGTATTAACAGAAGATCATTACATCTAAATTGGTTTTCTTGGAAGTCAAAAGGGTTTCATTTTTAAGAGTGCTTGTGCACAAACCAGCACGAAGCAATCCAGTCAAGAGACAAACCAAGGACAGAGTTGCTCAGTGCACCAGAAGCAGGTGCAAGACTGGGGACAGTAGACATCCTCATGGTTTTATGGGACTCTGTGGGTGTTAGGAACCCCTGCCACCAGCTGAGCTGTGATTTCAGTTGCAGACCTTTATAGCCCAGAGCATTAATGGTTTTCTTTATCGAGGAACATGAGCTGGGGCCTAGTAGTAAATAGAGTATTAGAGCTGGAGCTCTAATAGTAAAACTGCACAGTGATGTTGAAACATGGACTTGCTTCTGCTAGCAAAAAACCCTTGTGCCAATGCTTGCAAATAAAGCAGAGCAAAAAGTATTTTCCTGGGCCTGTACAGTTCTCTGCCAAGAAGGATCTGACTCACTCAAGAACTGTAAATAATCCCAGTACCTTCTAAGTTAATTAGCTGTGCAATGGGCCAGGTGTTACTCCATGATTAGTTTGTGCACAGGATTTTTAACTAGCGCAGTGAATAGAGACAGAGTTCCAGTAGGATGCAGAGCTCTCTCCACTCCCACTTGTGTGCCCGTAAGGAATCTGGGCAGGATCCAGACCTCGGCACTAACCGCAATAACACATGTATCTTTAAGGGGAAGGATTCATTTTACCTAATCCAAGTTGTTTGGCAGGTAGGTGCTCAGCCTAAGATAGTTGTGCAGGTTCTTTCTGTAGTTAGTGGAGAGATATAGGCATTTCCATGAGCAATTTGCCCCACTTATCTCAGGTGGCAGCCAATCTGATGTAGGATTTCTGCAGCTCTCTTCCCATACTTAGTTGCACATCCAAACTTTTGCACTCTCTCTTTGGTCCTTGACTAAATGCATGTTCAAGGTAGCTGGTTCACCAAAAATGTGTTTCCTTCTCCTCTCCTCTCCTCTCCTCTCCTCTCCTCTTTTCTGTTAGCTTTTGGCTGAATCAATTCTCATAAGTGGTTCATAGTACAGTTTTAGGATGGGAGTCTAAGCATCATACATGACATAGACTAAATGCAAAATTTTGAGAAAAGGCAAGTTGAGATTAACACCATGTTATTTGTCAAGGTCATGGCTGGGGGGCTGGGGAAGGAATAGAGAAGAGGAAGGGGAAACCATTTAATTTCACACAGTTTTTGCGGGAAGCATTAACCCTGAGAAGCAAGTGCACTTTGAGGTAGTCTGCCTGCCCCTTCTTCTGCCTGGTAACCTCTGTTACTCTCTTTAAATCCCCTCTTTACCTCAGGGTTGTTCCCCATAGTAATGTGACCTTGATAGAGTGAAGTGAACATGCACACTCACTCATGAAGAGGCTAGGAGGGAACAAGGACTGGGGAAGAGTTGAAAAGTAAGCTGTGTGAGAAGGGACAGTTGCAAAACTGTACAGGGAGGTCACACAATTTGCTTGAAGTATTGAATGCACCTCTTGTCTGACTGGTGCCCCAGTGTCTCAACAATAACTCAACAAAAGCAACATTCTTGCCTCAAAAAGCAAATAATTGCTATGAAGGAATTTCCTTTGTTTTGGAGCTATTTGTTAGTTTTTATCTTCATGTCTTAAATCCATTTATGTTTCACTATGTTTAGCAGTTGCAGTCCTTAATTCAGGCACTTAACTGTTTAATCTAGTCCTAAAACCAGATGGATTTTAGAGATAAGATAATTAAATTTTGACCCTGTGATCAGAAAAACCATAAACCCAGAAGGAAAACCCTGATATTCCATCCACTCCCTGGACAAAAGCAGTGTTTTGACTGAGACAATTCTGCCTCTTGATTTCCTGCTGCCAGACTTTGGCCACCGTCAATCATATTAGTATCTTCCTCCATTTCAGTGGGACTAACCGTGGGTGAAGATGCACCTCAGCAAGGATAAGTGAGAAAGAACTTGGGCCTTCAGCATCTACAGGTAGAGGGGGGACGAAAGAAACGACCCTTTTGGTAATTCAGATCAGGTTTTTCTCTCATTAGTTTATTACCACTTGAGTCCCACAAAGGTGTTACTAAGCCCAATCCACTTCTTAAACAGGATTCTGCTTCCATGCATGTGGGTGCAACCCTACAGTAGCTCCACTGGAGCTCCCGCTGCTGCTTTATTCACTTGACCAGCCAATTTTTATTCACATGAACACATCTAGAACATGTTACGTGCATGAAGAGCTCCAGATTTTTCTTCTAGGTTGGCAGCCTCAGGACCAGGTTCAGACACCTGCATTCACTTAACTACAGTGTAGGTGCTGTGAGCCTGGTGTATAAGCTCCCGCTGTAGGCAGCGGAGAGCTGGGGCTTGATTAGTTGCCTTCGTATCAGCATCTGGCAGGGCCAAAGACATCTTTGATTACCCTTGATTGCCTAATGGCACTGAATGCTTAAATTCAAGCAACAGACTTGAGCCCTGATCAGTTCAGCCAGTGGAGCCTAAAGAGGGATTCAGGGCACAGGCGCTCACCTGAGGGTGAAGTCAAAGAGGTCTCTAGAGCCCCTGGGCTGTACTGGCTGGACCTCCAAGACTATAGCAGGAGCATGGGCACGTAGCATGCGTGTAGGCACCTGAGCCTCTCCCAAGCCATCTAAGGGTAGGTCTGTGCTCATGTGTGCACTGGTCACACGCTTAGTTGGCTACAGCTGGGTAGGCAGGTGAGTGAGATGCTCAGCCCATAGCAATACACACACCGACTCCCTGCAGGGTGTGTTAATTTAGGCTCGACACTGCCATAGCCATGGGGCTTCTGGCTGTGCTGAGCTGAACTGGCTCAGGACTGCCTGCAAATGCCAAGCAGACATACCCCAGGAATTAGGTATCTTTTCCCTCTTTCCATTTTAGAAGTTTGACCAGATGATTATTATCTAAATAAGTTGAGCTTTCCATGTAATCAAATGTAAATACGAACCATATATTTTCCTTAGTGCTCAGGGATTATGATGGGTTCCGTCTCTTTCACAGCAGTTCGTAGAATGGTGTTCATTACCCTAATTTGTTTTTCTAGCACATTCTTTCTGTCTGCGAGGTTTGACACTTTGGAGTCTTATTTGATCTGCAGTGTTATGTCCTAAATCTATCCCTGGCTATGTACTGTCTTTTTAATTTTTAAACTGCATCAGAAGAATCCTTGAAGAACTCAGGCCGACATCCAAAAAATATTTGCCACCTAATGCCCCCCCCGAGCAACTAAGTCTCTTGAGAGCAATAGGACTTTCATTCCTAAATTCTTTCCCCAGTGAATACAAGTGCTGAAGTTGCTATTTTCTGTCTTTAAGAAGAATAAAAAGATGTCCACAAGAAGAAATATTCTGAAACATTTTGATTCCAAAATATCCATGTATTTCATTTTGGTCCGTTTAATTGACATGAGCTCCATTTCAGGTCACCTGAGGGTTGAACTGGATTTCTCTCTTGGGGTCCATTGCCTTGTGATGTTGTGGTTTTGGAGCCTGATGCTCTTACCTCTCCCTGGAAAACAGTTTGACCACGCTATGCTTCCCCGAATGATAAGACCTTCTCATAGGTGTTATTTGGAAAGTGTTGGCCTTCAGGAACTCCAGCCTAAAGCAAAATATAAGTGCTCATTTCTGTGTATCTAAGTGACATGATAAGAAAGGTTAAAATTGATCAGACTTGAAATTAAACATATTGAGCACAGTCTTCTGAACTAAGTTGACCTTTTCTGAAAACAAAATTGAAGATTGAAAAAGTTAAATAAAGTTTCCTACTGGCTATCTCTTATTACTTACTGGTGTAAGTAACTATTGTCAGCTGTAGCACAACAGGTTATTCTAGAAGATGTAAGTAAGTCATGCACCAAGCATAAAGCCAAATTTAGTGTTGAGGAAATAGAGGCTGATTTCCAACCCTTTATAAATATCATATGTCAACTGTTCATACGCATTAGCAAGCAAAGTCAAGTTACATTTTAATAAAAACATAAATATATCCTTGATGGCAGTACAATATGTAGCAAGACACTTGTAGACTTGAAGTCATCTATTAAAGTTTATCAATCTGATTTTAGATTATTTTTATCTTGCTTTTTCTTATGTGAATATTTCTTAAGACAATACTTTCATTAGGTGACCAGATGAAGTAGTTCAGAAGTATAAAGTTTCTGAAGTATTAGATAACTGATTAATATGAGTGCATAAGGAAATATTACTGCCTGCCCAGACACAATGGCACCCACATTTGCCACCCACAGTTTTTCCCCTAAGCAACTAGCATCCAATTTAGCTCTCCCCAACCCAAGTAGACACATTCATGCTAATTATCACTTTGTAAATTGTCACTCATGGCTGTTTCTTTAAAGGATGGCATAATTACAGAGTCATATTACAGATAATGTTATTTATTGGATAGTCTTTCCTAGACACCTGTCGGTAAATAGCTCTTCTTCAGGCTTTTTCTCTGTGGTTACATCTCATAAATACATCTTCAGAAAGTACTGTACATCAGACCTTTTGATTTTCCACCTCCAGGTATTAGTGGGTCTTCTAACTCTAAGCTTTTGAAGATGCCATACAATGGGGAGGATGGCTAGAAATAAAGGTGGGATTCAGGAAACCTCTGAAGAGCTTACTGACAAAGAAAGAAGGTTAAACAAACAAACAAAAAAGGAGGTTAGCTTTTTTTTTATAAATCTGACATTTTACTGACTAGACTGGCATTTTATTCTAGACTTTCTCTTGATCTTAGAAAGCTGCTCAGTCTAGTTAAAGTGGTACAGAAGTGCATATGGTTGTCTAAGATACTCCCGTATAAGAAGGGAATAAGCTTTGTTTCTGTAGTGCATGTTTTGTGCTTCCAAATCCTCGCTTGTACTAAATTAAATCTAAAAATTATCCTCCTAACTAGCATAGTTATTTGGGCATGAAAGCTATATAGACATAGCTACATAGACACTAATTTGTCAATAAGGAGGGAACACACATGATACTACTATTACTTAGCATCATTCTCTCTAGCGCTGAACGCTGCTCTGTTGGCTCAGGGACTCCACAGGTCTTTGGCAGTCCGATGTCAGCAGGTTTGTTGTGTTTTTTGGAGTTGATGTGGAGGCATAGCATCTCAGTGCCGGATGCCTCATTGATTCCTCAGAAGTCTTGTGGACCTCTGTCCAGGGCAGATTGGCTCCACAGAGGACAAATATCCACAGGAAAAATGTCCTTGGCGCTAGTAGAAAGACAGAATTCTCCTTTCTTCTTCTGCTCTCTCCTCTTTATATTCTCCAACAAGTTTGCCAACCAAAGTGGCCATGCCACTTAGTACAGTGGATATTTTATCAACTGAAAGCACAGCATTAGCCTGACAAACAGTGCCTCGCACACAGAGGAATGCAGATTTAAACATGAGCCTTCTGAGATAAGTGCACATATGTTACATGAAAATGTGCTGAAAATTGATATGTATAGGTTTCCTGTTTGACAAGGAAACTCTCCTGAAAATCACAGAGCAGCCTAATGGCAGCTCATATAGGACTGCATCATCTCTCCCTACAAAAATCTCTGAAGGAGGTGAGGAGGAAGATGCCATAAGGCATGCATCCAGATTGTCCAAGTCATGGGTTGGGCTATTGCTATGTCGAGTGAATGCTGCTCCCAGAAACACCCATTTCAAGTTGAATTTGATTTTCCTTTTCTAC
>NW_008825619.1:5854823-5874300 GCF_000699105.1 Pygoscelis adeliae | reverse complement strand
GGGGCTTTGCTGCTCTGTTCCCCCTGCCCTAGTGTGGAGAGCAGGCCCTGCTGTTTCTGGAGGATGAGGAGGGGTTAGTGCCTGGCAGACAACTGGAATCATCCACACCTGACTGAGGAGTTCAGGATTTTTTGAGACTTCCCCTTAATGAGGCATCAAGTGCCTGTCCTGGGCAGGGGCTAGGGCTGGAATAGCTCAGGATCACTTTGTCTTAGGTGAAGTTACTGCCCATACCTGGACAAAGAGGTCCCAAACAACCTTGAGCAAACCACAGTGCACCTACCCTTTATTGATTATACCGGCTAATAAGTGTGTTTGAAAACTCTAATCTCAGTTCCCGAAGATTGGGTTTGTTTTCCAATCTCGTTCCGTTTTCTAGGACACTAGGACACATCTTTATCCGCTTTTCATGAACCGTTTGTATTCGCCATTCCAGTTATTTTATCGGTGGG
Organism: Pygoscelis adeliae; assembly: GCF_000699105.1. Taxonomy (NCBI): domain Eukaryota; kingdom Metazoa; phylum Chordata; class Aves; order Sphenisciformes; family Spheniscidae; genus Pygoscelis; species Pygoscelis adeliae. The sequence continues at coordinate 5,873,848 of NW_008825619.1, read as the reverse complement.
TTGCTATGGCATAGTTATATTACACTGTTGTTGCTGTATACAGGTGGTGTTGCCAAGAGAGGGCCCGGCATGCCTCTGTGCTCCCGGGGGGGGACGACACAGGTTTGCTTTTCAGTTCCTGGGAAGCTGGGATGTCTCCAGAACAAGAGAGATGCAGAGAGCTACAGGCAGTATTTGGGAGTGCCTACCAGCTACCTGCAGGGCTGCAATCCTTGTCCCACAGAGAAAGGAGCACGACATACCCCTTGGGTTTGAAATAAAGCTGGGTTTGATTCACGGGCCTCGCATAGCTTTCTGTGCCGCTCCAGCAGGACGTGAGGTGGGGTAGCTGACTCAGTCCCTGAGCTGGCCAGCTGGGAGCCAGCTCTGGGCTGGAAGCCATGCAGCTACATTAGTGCACTGCTATGTCTAAACTAATAGACCCTTGTCGTGGTTTAGCCTCAGTCGGCAACGGAGCACCACACAGCCGCTTGCTCACTCCCCTTCCCCCCGGTGGGATGGGGGAGAGTATTGGAAGAGTAAAAGTGAGAAAACTCGTGGGTTGAGATAAAAACAGTTTAATAATTGAAATAAAATAAAATAATAGTAGTAATAATAATAATAATAATAATAATACACAAAACAAGTGATGCACGGTGCAATTGCTCACCACCCGCCGACCGATGCCCAGCCAGTCCCCAAGCAGCGGCCCCCCCGGCCAGCTTTCCCCCATTTTATGCGCTGAGCATGACGTCACATGGTATGGAATGTCCCTTTGGCCAGTTTGGGTCAGCTGTCCTGGCTGTGCCCCCTCCCAGCTTCTTGTGCACCTCCAGCCTTCTCAGTCGGTAGAGCATGGGAAGATGAAAAGCCCTAGTGTAAGCACTACTTAGCAACAACTAAAACATCGGTGTGTTATCAACATTATTGTCATCCTAAATCCAAAACACAGCACTATGCCAGCTACTAGGAAGGAAATTAACTCTGTCCCTGCCAAAACCAGGACAACCTTGCTTCACAGCATGCTCCTTTGCTTGTGTTTGTCGGACATGGTTTTGGGGCTGGTGGATGTCTGGTACCTGAGGAGCATGAAGACTGGGATGAGTGAGCTTGTGTCTGCAGCTGCTTGCATAGGCAGCAGCGTCTGTCCCTTGCTTCATAGCCCTCTCACAGTAGTTTCCTGCTCCCAGAATGACCAAGGAAATGGGGCTATTGCACACTGTGAGGACCTCAGATATTACAGCTGTAGGAGTTGTACCAGAGGTACAGAGGTACTGGGGAGCTAAAAGAATGCTGGAGCCCCTTCCCCATAGCCCCAGGCACTGTGGCAATTCACGGTCATTTGTGGTGGGGCTGCACAGCTTCATCACTTGGCTTCTGCCATCCTGCAGCTCTGAGATGGATACCTACACAAAGATAAAGAGACATATAATACATACAGAGCAGGTACGGAGGAGCTACATAGGAGAAAGTCACAGAAATTGAATCTTCTCTGGCTTCCCCTGCATAACAGGCCACTGTAATGTTCCCAGTTTCCACTGCTTTGAGCCTCAGAGCACTTTTGGCCAGAGGGTATCTTTTGTAGTTTGAAGACCAGAGGGAGAATCCACCATTCTCCTTTTTCATTTGTTCCACTGGCTGATCTCCTTCGCTATTAAAAAACATGTTTCCTACAGCAGAATAACCCCACCTTAAAAAATAAAAAAGGTATTAGTTGGAGACAGTTAAATCTGACCTAAGTAAAATTCAAAAGTGAGTCAACTGTCCCCATTCCAAGATCATGTTATTGCCCACAACTTATCAAGTATTATTGCTTCTGGCAGTGTCTGTCCCTGAAATAAAAGGACCTCAATTTAAAGAACCACTTAGTTACTCCGATAAACAATGATGAGATATTAAAACATATATGAGAACTGAAGGCTCCATCTGTCTTGCAAAAATAAGTCCCACATAGCCACATGTTACTGCATAGGCTTCCTGGTGGGAAAGCCCTTGTTCAGCCAGGCAGGATCACTTGTCATCACTAGAGAGGGGAAAGAGACAGTCTGTCCCACCACCTCCCCCAGTCTGGCTGGTTCACTGGGTAGAACAGCGCTATGGTGATAGGGATCACAACTATCACAATTTATGGAGGACTCGAGATTATTTCATTGCACTGCTGACCTTATGTCAGAGCACAACACCATGCATAAGGCTACAAACCTTTTGGCTGTTTGAAGCACAGGTAATGCCGTTGAGAAGACTGGGCACTGAGATTTTCAGTGAGGAATCTGTGCTGTCAGTAACCCGCCCTTGTGCATGTGTGTTTTTCCCTTCCCCCTCTCCTATAGCTGTCCTGTAACCTCTTTGGAGCAGGCACTATTCCCCACTGTGTTTGTTCAGAACATAGTGGAACAAGGCCTGTCTGTGCTATACAAATAGTTACACACTGTTAAATATAGGTGTCGGCTCCTGTCATGCCATTGCCCACCGAGAAAGTATATGCCACTGTTTTGAAACTGCGATACAGCATTAGAGGGACTAAACAGTTAAATTCTTATGGAAATCAGACATTTCGCTCAAACACTTCCCCTTCCTTTTGTTTTTAACCTTGCTTTCCTGTCATATGTTATCCTGTCCCCCACCCCATCCCTCACTGCCGGCTGCCGACCTAGTGCTTGCATGTGCGTGGAAGCACGGCGGCTTGCCTCCAGGAACAGCACTGCTCTCCACAGCAAGGCTTGGCGATGCTGAGGCATTTCAGTGTCACTCATGCTCTCTTCCTGGAAAGGAGGGCAGTTTGCAGGCTCAACATCCTTGGCCCGGAACCCAAAAATCTGTCCTTGCACCTTCCACCACTGTGGCCTGGTGGAGCTCCTCCACAATGGCAGGAAGGAGCTGGCTGCAGCCCTCCTCTGCTCGTGCAGCTGGTGTGTCTGTAGGCACGTGTTTCTAGCCCATGTGCCTGCAGACAGCATGTTAGGAGAACCATCAGGAATACATCCAGCCAGCATTTATTGAACAGCAACCAACAGAGAGAGCAAATTGCTATTAGTGGGCAGGCGCTGTCCCTGGGCGGATCTAATGCCAAAGCAAAAGGGGAACGCAGAGCAATATGGGACATGCAGAAATGATAGGAAATGTTGGTGAAGGCAGCAGTGAGACCAGGGCCCGAGCTGGCAGGGTGCAATTTTTGGAATGGGTTGGTGGGAGAGGACAGGTGCTGGTGCAGAGCTGCTGCCCTGGGTGCGGAGCAAGAGGGGGGACTTGAGCAGAGGAGGAGGAACTGGAAGAACCATTTCAGAAAGGAAATGAGGAATTAAGAAAAGCAGGTTCCCTGTTTGGGAAGCCAAGTAATAAAGCACCGAGGTAGCTGAAACAATAAATGGCTATTGCTCATTAGTTTCCTGTTCATTATTTGCTGGCTGAAAACAAATGGAGGTTATGGGAAATGGAGGGGATTTTCTTGAAAGTTCTGAGAATCAGGACGACATAGAAAGGAGGACGGGGTCGGGAAAAGGGAAAAGGGAAAAGGGAAAGGTTCACAGCAGTGGCTTCCCTGAAAATGTCAGATGCAGGCATGTGCCAGTCTCCTGGCAGGCAGGCTCCATTGCTGAGGGGCAAATGACTTGTGTAAGACCAGAGGAGTGGAGTGGATGGTCAGACCCCACCGTTTGGGTGCAGAAAAACACCCAAAACTGTGTGGCGTGCTACTCAGGTTGACTTCAGGAAGTGGCTAAGGAAAAGAGCTGCCTAAGTCCTATGGTTTCTTGACCCGTATCATCAATTCCTCCTGGAAAAACGAGGGTTGCCTTTTGTAGCAGATCTGTTTAGAAAGCTGCCCAGGAGAATTCGGTATCACAACAAACTTTTGAGGTGGGTAATAGGCACTAATATATTGTGGTCAAGTTCTTTCTTTGCCCCTCTGACCAGACTCTGGGCACATTACGAATTTCAAGCTTGCCTTAAAATAGCAAGAGTGTATTTAATATAACATTTCCAACCAGTTAAATCAGACTGGGGAAAAAAGTCTGCCCATATTTGGTAGCAGAGTTTATTCATTACCAAAGCTTAGTAGCAACCTGACTAATCAACTTGCATATTCTTGATTACAGACTCTCACTTGCTTTTAAAGACAGACTTATCTCTGCAAATCGGGGGATTCTTTGAAGTTCTGTATCTAGAAAGAAGAAAATGAGCAAGAAAGGATTTATTCCTGTCCTTGTTTACTTACTAGATATGAGAAGTGAACAACCATTTGTCTGTCTGTCTTTCTTTCTGGCAGCTTCTTCCTTTCTTCAGAATAATTTATATTAAAACATAGACGTATCTGTCTATGTAAATACAGACAGATAGCTTGCAGGACAATGGCTTAACAATGCTGATAAAGAGAAACAGTAAAACCAGAGCCATGGTTTTATGGGTTTTCTATCAATTGTCTTTAACAATTTACATACAGGCACTTACTTGCCAGTTACCTTGCCCATTTTCATAGCTGGAACTTATTTTAATGCAATGAATACAATTTCCGTAGAGCAGAAATGCACGCATTGCTTTTCACATCTAGGATGAAAGTTGTTTGTTTAGGAAGATGAGGAGTTAGGTGAAGGAATGAATCGGACAAAAAGCTGAAATTCCCAGCTGGCTCGCCCTTTCTCTTTTCAAGCATGGGAATCAGCAAAGATGATGCTATTTCCTTTAATGAAAAAAGAGAGTTAATGTTCAGATGAAAAGTATGCCTGTGATTAGTCAATGTGATTTAAGGTTTCTGGAATGAAGAAAGTTTGATGCCAAATATGGGGAGTTCCTTCCTAAATTGCATCATAGTTGCTCGGAGAGGTTATTTGCAGTTAGAATAAAAGGGTTAGGTGTTAACTTCAGAGCGTCTTAAATTATGAAGGCTGAGCTCTGTCAGCTTTAGGCAGGGAGGTTTGATCTTTTGCTGTCTTTGAGCTGAAGTCTGGTAGCCCAAGAAGGAAGATGTGTAGCACTGCCTATGAACCCACTGATGCATAGATTCCCTTGCGGATTCTGATATATGGAGCAGCATGGGTGACACGTGGGACACGTTCACTCACTCTGCGTGATTATCTGGGTTGTATTTTTCCATTTTCCTCTTGGGACACAGCTTCCTGGTAATTATACAAATGAAAAAGTGCTATCTGAGGAAAATAACAGAAGAGTTCAATGGTACTGGTGGAGAAGTATCTCTTGAAAACACAACTCAGAGAAGATGAGTAAGGCTTGAATGTGCTGGTGCAATATGAATGAACGTGTCAAAGACATGTCAATTGAAATCATGTTCTTGCATGCATTTAAAAGCAGGCTTTGGCAATATTTTCTCATTTAAGAGTTTTTTCCTCTACCTTCCTGCTACTGGATATTCACCCTGGTGGAATTAGGTCTTGCAGAAGTGGGGAAGCAATTCCCCGCGGGTGAGGGAGGAGACACTTGCCTAGGGGAACACTACCAGGCAGAGGACTGGTTTCTGCTTGGGTGTAGAGACAAAGTGGGTTTTCCTACCAAACAGAAAATTCTGTTTTAAACCAAATTCTGCTTTAGCGATTAGGACACGTGAGCACAAGGCAGGTCTGGGAAAGAAGGGGCTCCTCAGGCTTTTGTCATTTTGTTCCTGCCTTCCCGTAGCTTTCCTCAGAAGCCAGGCAACCGCATGCAGCTGAAGGCTTTCGCTACCCGTATTTATACGGCTTTATGAAGATGTGCAGAGCATTGTGTACAGGGGGAAGCTGTGCCAAACAAAGAGCAGGTCTCCATCCTTGAGAGTAAAGACCAATGCAGAGGCATACAAACCCGGAGCGTCTGATAGGCTTGTGATTTGAAAGCAAAAGCAGCAGTTATTTGGCAACTTTTTACATGAGTAGTCTGACATCCATCTGCTCCCTGTTCCATTATCCCCGTGCTTGCGTAACTTGTACAGACGTGAATGGGAGTTTTATGGGCATGATTGAAGGACACTGATGTCAGAGGGAATTCTTTCCATTGACTTTAATGGGCTTTAAATCAGTCACCATTATAGCCAGGATTTGCCAAAGTGATTAGTGACTTTGGATTACCCTTAGCATTTGGGAAATCTCTTTGTGTCGGGGCTCATGTCAGGCACAGTTAAGTTTGAAATATATGTAAATAAAACACACATGCACAAAGTGTGCCTATCAGTGTTAAGAAGCCAATTTATATGCACTATAGAGCTAAACCCACTCTTAGCAAAGAAAATTCTGGTGGGGTGTAAAATAAATTCCAACTACTAAAATGGCATTTGGAAAAAAAAAAAAGCCTGGACTTGTCTGCAGAAAGCAGAACAGTGCAGCCAGGAAACAGGGAACACTGAAGCATACATCTGCTTTCTTCGGTATCTCTGTATTTGCCTGGATTTAGCAGGGACATCCCAGAAGGCAAGCCACCCCAGTCAAAGTCTGTTGATAGAACCTCTACTTTGCCCCACATTTCCTTCTGGTTGCACTATTTTTCTGTCTTCCCCACTTAAGCTGCAGCCCTAGGATTTAGGCCTATGTCTCCTGCAACTCTGTGCAGCACTGTGGGGGGACACGTACCCCAGCCCTGGCTATACCTCCAGCTCTTGTGTAACCCAGTGATGGGTTTGGCCTCTACCCTGTAAGAGATGTGCCAGGAACATACCTTCATGTGTGTTAAAAAAGCTGCAAGCTGATCACTCTCGTCTGCAGAGCATCACGTAGTGATCGGTACATGGAAGTGTACATCAACCACTCCGTCTCTCTGAAAATCCACCCTCTGCCTACTGAGAAACGTCTCCTGCTGCAGTGACTTGAGCACCCTGAGACATCAGCTGAACCAAGACCTCTTGAAAGGAGCTCACATGGGAAGATTATGATAGGAGATCACTGAGCAAACAGCCGTGGACATTTAAAATGTGCCTGCCCTGCTGGCAAAGATGACTTTCCCACAGCAGGCTTGGCAGAAGGACCAGTGTACCTGAGCTTCAGCTGCTGCATTCCCTTACCTGGGCCCCCGAGGATGTGGTTTTGCATTACACCTCAACTAATAGGAGACCTTTCCAAATGCTTCTGCTTCTTGGCCTTTCCCTCTGCCTTGAACTGGACCTGGTAATTGCCTGGCTAGAGGATGAGAGTACATAGCAGCTGAGCTAATGAAAATTACTCTTTTTTTTTCCCTTGCCCCCTGTTTTGCATGGCTGGTTTTTGCCAGCTCAGCCAGCTGAACTGACTCACCCTGTGACTGTTGGAGCCCACACCAGAACTGGCAGGAGAGACGAGGGAGGAGCAGGATAGCTGCTTTCCACAGTAGCTCTCTCTCCTATCACACTAGGTGTAACCTGAAACCAAAAACTTACTTCAAAGCCACTTTTATCAACCATCTAAACTACTACATCCGGAGGTGAACTGTTTTTTTTTTTTTTAAATTAACACCCAGCTTACCTTGGGACAGGCTTGATCTGCCAAGATTCCCCTTTGGCCTGTCCTGCTGAGAGCTGCCCTCTTTGCCAGGGGTTTCTCAAAAGTGATCACGGAGCAGGACATGGGTGAGGCGAAACGGGGTCAGTCCTGCCACCTGCTCTCTGTGGTCGCTCCCTGGGCTGCAGCCTTGGCCCAGGAGCAGGATGTGATAGGAACCCGTCCCATGACCGGTATGCAGGTATCCTCCATCTTACTTGATGGTGGCACATCATTTCACGTGATAGGAGTGCCCCTGTGCCTTGGTGACAGGTTTAGCAGAGGTCACCTGCCATGCTAGCACAGCCACCCACGTCCTGTGACAGGAGTTATCTGTGTGCTGGCTATGGGAGAGATGTACAGTGAGTCAAAAGGACCAGACTGCATGAGTTGCCCAAGAAGCTGCTACTTTCACACCAGACATTAAGCCTTGCCAGCAAATTAGAGTGTGGTGATGCCCCGTCCCCCATGTATTTTAAATAACTAAAGGTTTGGCTATTTGTGTGTTGTATAAAGTAGACTCGGTTCAGTTCCTCCACTTTCTCCCTGTGGCCACGTCCTCTGCATTTCAGTCTCTGTAGTGATCTTGCTTTATCAGCAGGAGTGAAGAGGAGTAGTCTCACCCTAAATAACCTGGAGTCTGGAAAATGAGTGGGAATTCCCTCAGTCTAAGGAGCAAACAGGACATGAGAAAAGGCTGCCATGGATGTCCCAGGTACAGAGCAGAGTGAGCCTGCAGCTTATGTCTATCAGGTTGTGGACATCCATTACAGTCCTCTGGCAGTCTTTAATGAAAGGCTGGACTTACTTTGCAGGTGCACAGGTACTTGGGGCAGATGTAGCCGAACATTCACCAAGAATAAAGAAATTCAAGATAAAAGCAGAAATCCCTCAAAATCTGCCAGGGTAAGGAGAAAGGGAAACATCTGGGAAAAGCAGACAGAAGTTAGCCCTGAGCACAGGGAGAGCACAGGAAGTTATTACAAAAGGAAGCTATAGCTGCTGCATAAGTGTTTTAAATGAATGAAGCATTTGAATTCTGTGAGGATCCTGCTGGTGGTGAGCATTAGGCATGTCCGAGGCAAACCTGCCTGGTTTGGCTTTCTCAGGGGAGGAAAAAGGAGGAACACTTTGTGTTTGACTCTAAAATGGGCTTAGGGATCAGGTAGGTGCCCTGTTGCTCAGTCTGATCAGGACTAGGATACTTCTGGACAGAGAGGGAACTATGACTTGAAGCACTTGGAGAATTTCATAGTGATAAAGCAAGGTATCTGTGAAATTTAACAGCCTCTAAGCTAGGGGGCAGCTGTGCAAGAGTTTCTGGACTTTGTTTTAAAGATTTAAACATTTAAAAGAAAGACACAGTGAAGTGTATGCATGCTTTCATTATCCCATGAAGGATGCCGTAGGTGAAAATTAGCGGCAAAAGCCCAAAGCAAACTCTAGGTCTTACTTGAGGACTTTACGCTGTAGAGGTCAGAACAACCAGCAGACTTACTACATACCACTACTGCACAGTGGTATCTTAGTGAATGTGGTTGCCCTCCACCTGAGCAGAGGTGAAAAATTCATGCTTCTATGAGTAATGCTGGCTTCGTTTGGTAACAGGTCCAAGTGACGCTTCTTCTCTCAGGTTCGGGGTCTCCGGGATCAGGGCTAGAAAAATTGGATGAGTAAGTGCTGTTCTCCTGATAGCTGAGGTAGGTAGCGCCTCGCGCAGGGCTCACTCTTAACTTCCCTTACACCAGCGGTTCGGGGTATGTTCAGTCTCTGGAAACTGGTATTTTGTTGCCAGGTGTGGTACTGCCTTTCTGTCTCATGATGGAAAATACCAGAGCAGCTTGCGGTGACACAAGTTTTGAGCAATCCAGTCCCAGCCTTGCTTGTTGCTTTCTGCTTGGGAAAGGTGCCAGGAATGCTGTAGCCTCATCAAGCGACAGCCGTCTCCTTCAGCTCCTCAGAACAGCGCTTCTTGGAAGCAGTGCCAGCTCCTGCCTGCCTTTTTGAAGGGTGCCTGGTCTGTCAGCTGAAGGGAGATACTGAAATGGTACGTGCCAGTACAGGTCCCTTGTACTTCTCTGTGCCCTACCTGAAGCACCGACAAGCACAAACCTCAAAGCCACGGTAGCAGCAACCCCAGTGGGACTTCATACGAGGGGAGACGAGGTGATTCTTATCTCCAGGTCGATTTACATAGGTGCAACTTCCTTGACTCCAGCTCAGGATATGAGGTTATGCAGCTGAACATCAGAGCTAGCGGAAATGCAGGTCCCCGTGCAGGTGAGCGTGTGTGTGCAGGTGCCCGCCTGTGCACGCCGTGTCTCAGCTCTCCCCAGCCCACACCGTCCCTGCGCTGCCACAGCTGCTCCCCCGCAGGTAGCGTGCTCAGCGGCTGCTCCGATACATCCACGCACACGGCAGGCAGGGCGGCCACTGCCGTGCTGACACACACTGACTCATGCCTGCTTCTCCCTCGCATCCCTGAGCTGCCTCTTGTTTCCAGGGGGAACAAGCTAAAGAGAAGCCATTAGAAGAGGGTAGTGCAGGGGATGCAATCCACCACAGTGGAGAGATTACTATGCTGCAATGTCATTCTCTTTTCCTCCAGATCCCTTCTTTTTTTAATACGCACTGGGTTGACAGTGTGAGCAATATTTTCCCCCTGTCTCTGGCAGCTAGCTACCAGCCTTTGCTCTGATCTGACGCGTGGCCACGTTAATCATTTTACTGAGGCTGCAAACCAACCCGTGTTGGTTTATGAGCCCCACTAACAGGCACATGTGTCTTGTGCTTTTTTTTTTAGGAGGTAGGACGACGCTTTGTATCAAAACCTCCCACAGATGTGTGCATTTCAGCTTCCGGTGGCATGGCCATTTGTGCCAAATGACTTTAGTTATTCTGAGAAGTTATAAGCTGCTTGAAATTGAGTTAATTGTAGATCCTTCACTCTAGTCATGCTAGAAAACAACTGTTATAAAGAACTCAGCTCATGCTGCGTGCAACCTTTACCTTGAACCATAAGAAACAGGAAACCTATGCGGGTTTTCTTGCAACAACCCGACATTTATAGTTGCTTTCAGAGCAACAGCTAGTGAGATTATGCAGCCATGCACCACAGCTCTCAAAGGGGAAAATTTATCAGAGAGGCTCCTGTCCAGCTTTGGTATGCATTTGAAAGAGAGCCACTTCAATTTTCAAATGGTCCTTTGTTTACCTGCTTTTCTTCCCAGTGGTTTGTCTGTTTTCATCTCCACCAGGGTGCTAGGCAAACCGGGATCAACCCTGCAGTCTTGAAATTTGGAGTCAGCTCCAGGGAGCAGCGGGAAACCTCTTTAGGTGTGCCAGGGACCTGTGTTTCCCAGTGCACACATTCATGATTTGCCAGTTCCTTCCTCACTGTTATCCAATGGGATACCAAAGGAACAAAATCCACCTTTCCGCCCACTCTGCGTAGGCCAAAGAAAAGACTAAGGATTATGAATACTCCCTCTTGCCTCTCGCCCTCCGCTGCCAACCAATAGTCCGTATCATAATTGCCGTAATCCCTCTAAGCTGGGGAAGTGCTGGCTGGGGACGGTCGCTTTCAAAAGGGCCTTTCTTAATGCATTACATTCTAATTGTCATGCTTGGCTGCTTGCTGAGGGTTAAAAATGAGTCTTGATAGCTGAGATTACAGTGGCCATGAGGAGATGGTTTGGGGAGTCTACAGTTTTGTTTTCTTCTTTCTTTTTTTTTTTTAAAGACGTGGGAACGGTATTTAACAGGGGAAGAAAAGTAATGAAACAGATTGGAACGGCATAAAACATTTTTTACATGTTGCTATATATGCTTTTAGCAAAGGCATGTATTTAGTGTTACCAAATTTTTACTTGAAAAGCAATTGGCGTTCTTGTTGAAAAACAATTTGGGCTTTGGGGTTTTCTGACAAATGTAAGAAAACTATGAAAAGCTGGGGTTCCTCCTGGAAAACACCATTTTGATGAAAAAGTGATATATTTTGTCGAAAAGGGACTTTCAAATGTTTTCCAAATTAGTATTTGAAACTCTTTCTCTGCTAGAGGATTTTCTTACAGTGCCCAGTCCCATCACTGGGGACAGATTTTCAAATAGGCTCATCTTCCATCGCCACACCAGAACTAAGTGTTCATGAATGTAATGTAGCTGAGGGCACTGACGATGTGGCACTTTTTGACACCTGGCTACAGTCGCTCCACTTGAAAGTGCTGAACACCAGAAGATTTGGCCTCTCGTCTCAAAGGCTCGTGGCTTTTGGAAAGCAGTTTTACATCTAAGCTTCAGCTCCTTCAGCTTCTGAATTGCGAACCTAGGAGCTAAATAGCCAGTGAGCTGTATGCATGGGCTCACCTGTCTGCCACTTAGTTGTATTTTCTGTAGAATCACTAATCACGTACTTCCCAACCAAACCTAGCAATTCATCAGTCTTCAGATATCGCAAAGACATCTTTGCTTCCACCATGACAAATACTGGAACCAAAGCGGAAAAATGATGAACGTAAAGCAGAAATAACAAAAGAGAAGTCTTTTTATCTTAATTGAACTGCTTTTTATTTTGCCTTAGAAGTACTGGAGGAAAAAAAAGGCCTAGTACAAGACAACCTCCAGGTCTGTAACTGATGCTAAGACACAACATATCAGGTCCAGTTTTCCAGAAGGAGCAGTTTGATTGTCTAAACGTTTACTTGTTCAAACAGTGTAAAAATCTGTACAGGCAGAAGGGCCAGCAGGTGCCCCAAATGTATTTATGTACTGAAGAAAGGCAGGTGAGAGTGGGGGGAATTTGCAGAGGGGTAGCTGACCCCTCTCGGAGGCTGTACTAGCTGAGACCCTGCCACAGCTCGGGGCAGGAGCTAAGGGTGGCTAAGTGCCTCTCCAGTTTCAGATCTGCACAGGAAGCACACGATGCTCTTTTCTAATTTTTAAACAACTTGTGCAAGCTCTCTGCCTAACAGCCTGCAGCATGCCACTGAGAGAGACTTCCTCCCAGTTGCAAGGATGATTTGGACACCAAAGCTTCTTCTGTAATCTTTGTTTTTTTTTTCCTTTCTTTAGTTTTTGCCACAGTAAAGCCAAGCCACAGAGTTCACACCGTAGAGGCAGTCAGGCAGCTTTTTGTCAAATACATAACAATTTCAAATACATTCACAGGAGGTAAGCAGTAGCTATAAAAGCATAATTAATAGCAACTGGAGGCAAAAGAAAAGGACAGAAAGAAGGGAAAAAGTATGGAAAAGCTGAGGAGCTAATAAATGGTTGTCAGCATAAACAAACTGAGAGTAACCATCGGAACAGAAAGCTGTAAGACATTCTTCAAAGCTGGGATGAGGTGGAGATACCAGAGCACCAGGTGGCATGCATAATGGCTGATGTCTTCCCTGCGGGGCTACATGGAAACCACAGTGCCTGGCTGCACTTCCAAGCGATGCTGTTGCATCCCAACTGCCCGTTGGGATGCACAGCCTTCCCTCTTTTTCTGCCAGTGTCCAGGGGAAGCCTGGGCAGCCAGGAACAGCAGTGCTCTTCAACAAGACCCCCCATCTGGCTGCTTGGAGAGTCTGGACTGCAAGGCACAGTGCTGAGCACAAGTTCAGATACGGCCTGGGAGAACGCCCGCTTCCCCGGTCAGGGTATCACCACCCTTTTCCCAGCCAGCTTCGGTCTGGGTCACATCAGCCTTCCCTAATGCTAAGGATGCTTTCAATATGCCTGCCAGTTCTTGGTTGCAGATAACTGCAACTAGGCTTTAAGTAGAGCACAACTGATGAATATCAGAGCAGCTAAGCTTTGGATGCATTGGTGCATTCAAAGAATCAATTGGTTCCTAATAAGAAGGAACTTAAAACTGCGAGCATGCTTAATGTTACTTGCTGTATCAGGTTCTTCCTCAGGCTGCAGTTTGCTAGACCCTTCCAACATGCTGCCAGGCTTTTTGTCTCTGGTTGGAGGGAAGAAGGCGAAATGGCTTTTCAGTCAGCAGTCTCTTGACAAGCGGGGGCAACAGGACCCACGAGTGCCGATGGCAATATTTTCCCATGCTTTCTCAGTCTTGCCCTCGGTGTTCTCTAAAATATGTGAAAACTGTTGAATTTTATGTGTAGATGTTTGGACTGCCAAGTCAGTTTACATTATGAATAATAACTCAGCGACATTTCACCAGAAAGAAAGATTATAATTAAAACAGACTCCAAAAATGATTTACATATTTTGCAACACCACAGGAATGTGGTGGTTTATTATGTCAGGTCTGTCAGGATAGGATTATTCCTGTACATGTCAAATCCCAGGTTCCTGCACACTCACAGCAAATTAACTGCAAGAACAAAAACAAATGTGTCTGCTGCTTAAAACTGAGTTAATTCTGCAGAAAAAGCTCATTTTACTGTTTTCCTGTGTGTACTTTTATTTTATCCCTAGCTAGGCCTTCTTCCCTCTCAGGAAAGATTTCAAAAGTAGTAAAAGCTCTAACAATCCAGAAAACAGAAATTAAAAATGATCTTGTGCCCAATCCCACTTCCCCGTGTGGTCTGAGGGCTTGGTCCAAAACCAATCCAAAGGAAGCACCGGCCCCGGGCAGGGGGCGAGGTGGGGTGACCAGTGGAGGTGGACCTGCGGGAAGCCAGGACACCGAGGGTTTGCTCCCAGCACTTCTAGTCCATCAGTGCAGTATTTGGGTGCTTTGGAAGACCGGTAAGATTGCGTGGCTCACCCTGAGGCAATCTGCGAGACTGTTTTTTTGGTTTGTTTTATGTTTTTAAAGGAGGGAAAGCCTGAGACCCTAAACCCTTTTTAAAAATTACCTCTAACTCATGGATGTGCTTTTAAAATGACCACTTCACCTTGGTTACTCCAAACAGAGCAAAGAGCCAGAGCAACCGAGCTAACAGAATTATAACAGATAATTGACATGTTCATAAAGTTGAAGTTATTTGAGCTGCTAATACAAAGCTCAGTCTCAATGAAGCTCTCTATTCCTCTCTACAGCAGAAATAAGTAGCTTTGATTGTAAGAAATAAGCAATGTACAAGTGGCAGAATAAGTGAAAAGAAGCACTGACAGTTCAGTGTTGCTTTCAATTAAATTCATTGGGAAATTCCAGTTGAATTTATTGGAAGTGAAATCTTCATGAGATATGCTATGCACTTTTGATCTGTTCTTTTTAAAATAAAAACAACCACGCATGATTTTCACATAATCAAATACACGCATGTAACATACCTGGAGTTTGTCAGTTTGGGGTTTTTTTAATTGCAAACGCTTTCTGTCAGGAAATACCACTATGCTCACTCAGAAACTTGCATCTACTCTGACAAGGCTTTGAGTAGCTTGTCAGGCCCAGCGATTCCTTGTCAAACAAGAGGGATTGGGACCTACCCACCTGAGACGATCAACAGCGCATAGTCAAGATGCCGGAGACCCAGCACGCCTCCAGAGCTCACTCCGAATTGCAGTAGGATTTCAACCCCTAGGACTGGAGACGCATTTCTTCTTTCTTCATACGCGATTATTTACGCACAAGAGAACACCGCCAGAAGGAGAAATTGGGAAAGCTGCATGCAATCATTGGGATTGGGATGCAGATCCCAGTCTAGCAGATTGGGATCTAGCAGATTTAAGTTCAGCCCCCTGTGTGAATCGAAGATGGTGCAGGGATTTGAACCTTGGTTAACTGCACCCTACAGCAGTGTCATATTAACTCCAGTGTGCAACATACTTCCAAAATCAGCCTGTGTTCAGCTTCATTTCCCTGTGGATCCTCTGTGGATTTGATTTCCACGAGGTTCAGTTCACCAGCTGGATCTCAGGCTGCTGGTCTGTAGGACTTGCTCCAGAACCAATACGAGCATCCTTTTCCCTATTCTTTGCAGCTTGCCTAAAGCAGGCAGGAAAAAAAGGCAATTTGTGGAATTCAGGGCACACCAGGCTTTGACTTGTCCTTTTGTCACTGGGGAGTCACATATGTCACCAACACTGCTTGTTCTTTGGGGGTAAGCTTGGCTGACAAACAGGACAGTCCTCAGGCCAGAACTCTGAGCTCCACAGGCTGGAGGGAATCACGGGGTGCAATACACCACTCACCCCCTTAGTCGGTACCTAGTCCCCTTCTACAGCCAGCACCAGGTGCCCCAACAAAGGTGTAAAATCTCCATAGTTGGCATTATCATGTCTGTGGAGCAGCTTTAATTTTTTTTTCCTCTCCTCCAGTTTTTGTTGTTGATGATTTTTCTGTTTGGTCCCATTTCCAACTGCAGCCAAGCTCCTCTGAGAGCTAAAGGAGACAGCAAATTAGTAATACCCGATCTGTTAAACAGAGGGAGTTAATAACATAGGAAAAATTAAGACAAGGCAAGTAAGCTCATGCCTCTCTGAGACATCTGCTGCAAAGTCTTCTTCTGAGGCTAGGGTTGGAATAAGTAGCAGCTTTCTATAGTTTTACCAACCATTGTATGTCTTCTGTGAAGGATTTCTGCAGTGCCAGGTACAGAGTAGTCTGTACTGAAATGCTTCTTCTGATATTGTATTACCAATAGCACTTCCATAACATCAGGGCTTAGAAGCCACGATTCCCAGAGGTCACTCTTGAGGCTAGATCAGTTATTGATGCCCAGACTAAGACCAGAGCTGTGCGTTTTTCAGTCTGCTGGCTGAATCACATCACACTTAAAAGACATTTTTCAAGTCACATTACTTTTTTTTTTAAATTTTAGATTTTTAGATTTTTTTTT
Organism: Pygoscelis adeliae; assembly: GCF_000699105.1. Classification (NCBI taxonomy): domain Eukaryota; kingdom Metazoa; phylum Chordata; class Aves; order Sphenisciformes; family Spheniscidae; genus Pygoscelis; species Pygoscelis adeliae. The sequence goes on along the minus strand of NW_008825619.1, from coordinate 5,857,698 downwards.
TTTTTAATGTTGTGCTCGGTAGAAACCAAATATTTTATTTGGCCTAAAAGGAAATGCTAAATTTTGTTTTCAGGATTTAAACCCCTTTATTATTAACTCTTGCTCCAAATGTTGTTTTGAAAAGCACTGAGGATAAAATACTGTTTATTAATATAGATTTTCTACCTGAAGAAATCACTAGATCTGTTAAATTCTAGGAATAATTTCTGTCTTCCCATAATTTTGGTGAATAACACATCTTTCACCAAAATATCTGAACATTACCTGGTTTACAGAAAATGGCAAGTGCTTTTTGTCTGCAAAGCTGTTACTTCTTCGTTTAATCAAAAAGGCCACCCAAAAAATCATAACTCTGGACGTTATTCAAGACAAAAGCCTTGTGGGCTGGCTATGGTGTTATGACGGGTACACAGTTCTCTTGTTACTAAATACAGAATAATGGAGCTTTAGATAAAAATTGTTCCATGAGGACAAAGCAAGAGCGTGGAGTAGTGGATTTATGATTCAGAAAACATTCCATAGCATCAACACAAAACAACAAAAAAAGAGGAAAATATAAAGATACGGAACATCAACCAAATATAGCATCAAGGGCACGTAGCAACTGTTCAGTGCTGAGCAGAAAAAAAACAGTAAAATCACTTGGAAAGCTGATGTGTGCTGTGCTTTGCTGCGCTCAGGTGCATGGGGGTCAGTGCCCAGCAGGAGCTTTGGTGGAGTTGACACGTGGTGGATGGTGGGGTGGGTGTCCCGCTGCCGCCTTGTCCACACTCCCGTGCAGCCGTGCTGGAGAAGGGCAGGCTGCAGAGCGCCGCTCCAGCCGGGATGCCCAGAACAGCACCCTCCAAACAAGGGAGAAAGGTCAGCACCTCCCTGGGACACAGGACCCCCAGGAGAGGGCTGACACCAAGCTTTGCCAAGCCCACAGCTGAGCTCTCCCTCATCCAGACGATTCAGGGAGAGTAGAAAGGGCATAACGCAATGCGGTGGCCAGGCAGGGGTCACGGGCTTGGTCCTTCCCCTGCCAGCCTCGGTGGGTGGTAAGCTTGCCATTGTGCTCAGCACGCAGGCCAGGCACCAAGGGCCAGATTCACCTCTCCCTTGTTCACCGCTAAGCTGAGCTCCACATCTCCCTCTGCAAGGACTATCCTTCTCCATCGCCTTTACAGGGGGCCCCTGGTGATTCTCCTCCTAATTGCAGCACTTCAGATAAAATTGTACTGGGATGGCTCTGGACCCAAACATTAAATTAATAAGATCTGATAACTCAGCATCTCTATTACGTCTCCCATTTCTGTGCATAGTTTGTTTCAGCTGCAAGTTCTTTATAGCAGCATCTGTCTTTCATTACATGATTGCATGGTATCTGGGACTGTGGAGCAGTTAGGCATAAAAGTATGAATGAGAAATGTATTTAATTTATTTAACTTACATGTAACTTCGTTGTGCTGAATGATGGTAGGGAAGTATGACCTCCAAATAAGTAGCCTGTTATTTATTCATGCTGATTTTTATTCATGTCTGGTGTACTGTGGTAGTTCCTCTTTGAAGCAAAAACGGATCATTGCCATATGAAAATCCCAATGACCTGAAAAGAGGAATTTACCAATTGCTGTGTTCCTGTGCTGTGCAGTCTCTCGGAAAGCCTTGCAAGCACCTTTCTTTTTGTCTGGGAGGACATTTCATGTGTTTGTGTGTGAATCGTTGCTAAAAGAAAGATGCATTCTCACTCTCAGTCTGTGGAGCTGGCACACATTTTCCTTGGAAAACATCAGGGCTATCTGAATAAAAGCTACTTCAAAATTGCCTTGCTAGTGTGTTCAGCTCCGTAGGAAAATGAACAATGTGTTTGTTAATAAAAGTGCCATAAATTATATTTTATTTTGCTTACTGCCTAGAGAGGAATTAAAAAACCATTTAAATGGAAAATAAATTATGTGGAAAACATAAATTAAATTTCCATGCAACAAGATGGTTCGATAATATAATCATACATAAAGTTCATGGTAGAGAGCTCTGCTTTGTTTCTTTATGTGACTTCTGAGGTAAATTGCCCCCCAAACTCTAATGAACTGCATATACATACACTTTGCCATAAAAAACTCCATTTAATGGTCTGTTAGATATGGCTACTTTTGTGTCTGGATGCTCTGCTTATGTAAATGTCTGGTGCTGCTACTAAAAAAACTGAACACAGTTGCAGTCAAGATCAGCTCTGAAGGTAGCTATGTAAATGAAGCCAGAGATTGCACCTTCTCTTTCAGGTAGGAGGCACATTTCTCATTATCATTAGTTTTTCAGCCCTCTGCTCAGTTACACAAAAACAGCGGTGGTTATTCACAGCAGGACCAGCAGGTCCCTCCCACACACAACAGGCTGAGGCAGGTAATACCAACTTCTGCAGAAAACATAGACAGCATTATCACCAATAAGCTTGTTTGCTTCACTTAGTTGTTTGGCTAACAGAAAAAAATGTGGCGTGAGCAGAACAAACAGAAATTGGGATCACAGCATCCTTTGCCCAGAGGTTAGCATAGCCCTGGGCTGAACGCAAATCAAAGAATCGTAGAATCATAGACTAGTTAGGGTTGGAAGGGACCTCTAAAGGTCATCTAGTCCAACCCCCCTGCAATGAGTAGGGACATCTTCAACTAGATCAGGTTGCTCAGAGCCCCATCCAACCTGGCCTTGAAGGTTTCCAGGGATGGGGCATCCACCACCTCTCCGCGCAACCTGTGCTAGTGCTTCACCACCTTCAGCATACAAAATTTCTTCCTTATATCTAGTCTATATCTACCCCTCATTTAGTTTAAAGCCATTCCCCCTTGTCCTGTCACAACAGGCCCTGCTAAAAAGTTTGCCACCATCTTTCTTA
>NW_008825619.1:5854416-5854632 GCF_000699105.1 Pygoscelis adeliae | reverse complement strand
CAGGTGGGGTCTCTCCAGAGCAGAGTAGAGGGGCAGAATCACCTCCCTCGACCTGCTGGCCACGCTTCTTTGGATGCAGCCCAGGATACGATTGGCCTTCTGGGCTGCGAGGGCACACTGCCGACTCATGTCTGATTTTTCATCCACCAGTACCCCCAAGCCCTTCTCTATAGGGCTGCTCTCAATCCCTTCATCCCCCAGCCTCTATTGATACTG
>NW_008825619.1:5850481-5853976 GCF_000699105.1 Pygoscelis adeliae | reverse complement strand
GCCGTTGACCACTACCCTCTGGATGCAACCATCCAACCAATTCCTCACCCACTGGACAGTCCACGCATCAAATCCATGCCTCTCCAGTTTAGAGAGAAGGATGTTGTGGGGGACCGTGTCAAAGGCCTTACAGAGGTCCAGATAGACAACATCCATAGCTCTTCCCGTGTCCACTGATGTAGTCACTCCATCATAGAAGGCCACTAGGTTAGTCAGGCAGGACTTGCCCTTGGTGAAGCCATGCTGGCTGTCTCGAATCCCCTCCCTGTCCTCCATGTGCCTTAGCATAGCTTCCAGGAGGATCTGTTCCATGATCTTCCCAGGCACAGAGGTGAGACTGACTGGCCTGTAGTTCTCTGGGTCTTCCTTTTTTCCCTTTTTAAAAATGGGGGCTGTTTCCTCTTTTTTCTTATGTTCCCTCAGTATCAGCTAATTGGGAGATTTTGCAGTGAATCAGAAACTTGTTGTTCATTTCTATCCTAGACATGCCTGTGGGAGAGGCAGCACTGCGGGGTGGACGGAGGATTTGCACTTGGACCAGCCAAGTCCCTTTGCTCTTCCTCCATTTCTTCATCTGTAGCAGTGACTCTGACAGCCATCGGGATCTGTTGGTGAAAAGCTCCATCAGGACTCTGCAAGGCTGTGCAACGGACACTGGCGGTGTGCTGCACACCCACAAGAAGTTCTTCCTTAGCCAGAGAGCAGGGAGAGACTCTCATGAACAACTGAAAGCAGGAGAACTGAGCTGGTGAACTGGAGGGACTGGTGCAGTCCCTGGCAGGACACCCAGTTGACACCAAGGGCTGCATCAAAACACCAAACCCCCTGGAAGACCTCGTGTTTGCTCCTCGGCAGGCAGTGGGAGCATGCCAAGCAAGAGATGTTGCCCTGTGGAGGATGGACGGCGTGCTTGCCCTGCAGGCGGAGAGCGCAAAACACCACAAACAAAGGGAGGTAAAGCAGAAAGGCCGGAGGATCCCCAAGTTGTAGTCCACCCACAGAAAAGCTGAGTATACTGTGGGAGACACCAACAAAGCCCAAGACTTGGGAAAAAGCCGCAGAAAGTGAATTTGCTGATTAAGTTTTGCAAGCATTTACTGACACTCACAGAGTGTCTATGTTGCGGCGGCAAGGACGGGGATGTCACCCCTACAGGGGGTTCTGCCTGGGACTGGTGGATTACATTGCAGCAGAAGACACCCGGGTTATCAGTGTAAAAACAATGCAAATTCTTCCTCCTTTTGAGCTGGATGTTGGTCCACGATAAGGTCATTCCCATGACAGTGACATCGAAGGAAAAGCCACAGACAGCAGGGTGTAAACAAGTGAAATTCAGGACAAACTGTGTTGCTCTCTGTCCTCACTAAGGCGTTACGTGAGCTCAGCATTATTGAAGCAGTGACAATACATAGGGGAGAAGGAAGCAACAGTTGCTGTATTTGGAATGTATTGGTTGATCTTTTTTAGGAATTTGCATTCATTTGATAGACATGGGGCCAAAACAGAAGAGGAAGCGTTTGAAGTGTTTATGCTCAAGGACCGCAGTGCCAGAACATATGCCACTCACACAGGGGCTGAGAGAGAAACTGGGCAGTCTCATTGCCTCGCCATCTGCAGCAGAAGAGCCGGGACTGGCCACCCCAGGAAGAAAAACAGGTCCTCTCAGTAAATAGACCCCAAAGAATAAAGGAAGTAAAAAAGCAAACTTTTTGCACCAGCCAAAATAGGAGCTATTTCTGCAGAGATGACTGGCGCTAAATATATCTCAGTGCTTGAGGCATCAGCAGGGCTCTGGCAGGGGCCCTTAGATAAACATTGCACAGTGTTGTGGCCATGCAGCTCTGCCCTGGGAACCCTTTCAGCTTCCTCTCATAACCAAAGGTTTTTCGCAGGAAAATAAGAATCTGGAGGGAACTATGTTCTATAGCAGAGCATGTCCCCAGGTGCCCACCATCTTTGGAAACAGCAGTAGTGGCAGTTTGTGCATCACAGCTGCAGCAAAGCCTACGCATTGACCAGCAGTGCCAGAGAGGGCAACTTCAGCATTAGTCCCTCTTGCACAAAATGTTTTATCTTCGCTTATGAGAAGGCATTGTTAAATGAACCTGGCCATAAATCATTTTTTGCCTCTGGTGAAGAGAGAGGTGATTTTTAGTTTGAAAGTATGGATTTCTAATCAAAAAGAAGGCTACTGGGAAAATGTGCTTCCAGGACACTCTCTGGAGGTTTTGATGAAAGTGCTGGCAAGTAAAATGCAGAGTTGGAGACTGTTATGAAGCGCTGTGACTTAAAAAAAAAAAACACAAACAAGCAAAATCCTGTCAAAGTCACAGACAAAACATAGATTGTTATTACCAGAGCAGAAAAAGATGCTGTATAAAATAATTGAGATTGTTAACACGGGGTGGCTGACGCAGTGTGTTCCCCAGCTCTTTTCACAACTGAAGGGCGTGCTTTTGGAGGTCTGCTAAAAGACACCTGGCTGGCTTATTCTCAGATATTACCAAAAATATGCGATAAAAGTATGCATAGTTTAGGGATGGAAATATTTAAGAGAAGGAGAGGGTGTGTTTTCTATTAGCTTCACAGGAACACTAATGTCAAAGAAAGAAGTGCGTCTGGCAAAAATGCAAGACAGTCAAGTAAAGGAACTGGGTTTGGTATCATTGGGAAAAATTATATTTTTTTTTAGGAAAAAGTAGGCATAAGTAGGTTTAACTTCTTTGGGAGAAAAGGTAGTAATCCCCAAGTTAGAATTACTAACTTTTATAGTAGTCAGGGTACATCTGAAATAGCAATGCCTGACTTCACAGTTTGGTTGGCAGGGATTTAATATGTGACATAATATTACTATGGATATATCAACACTCATTTTATCGTTCCTCTGTGACTGTTAAGTGAAGAAGGTATCAAAATAATAATATGTCTCATAAAAATAGCCTGGAGTCTGTCTCCAATCTGTGTTTATCGCTGTTACTGAACAAAGCTTTGCTAGTAAAGCATGGATTATCACCTACCGATATTTGGTTCCCATAGATAGAGTTATGGTACTTTTTTCTAAACGGTAGTTTTGCACAATGTCCCCACTAGCAAAATGGTACAGTATAAGCTGTATTGCTAGTACAGCACGTATGCAATTATATATGGTGTCCACACATGATGAGCATTGAAAATACAGGGTACCAAGGTATCCACAGCTGCAGTCGTGCATTGGATTTGGTCCAAATGCTGCAAAAATCCTGACTAAGCTCTGGGAGCCTGAAATGGGTGAATGTGCTTGCCAGCTGTAAGTAAAACCAAAAAGATGTAGTGATGGCTCTCCTCCAGGCGGGTGAGGGCAAGAGTGGCTCCGAAGCAGAGCGCCTTCGTCGTGTGACATTGTCAGGTCTCGGGGAGGGTTATGTCTCCGCAGCTTGTGGCTGGAGGGTAGACTTGCCCTACATGGAGGCCCCTGGAAGCACAAGGAAATGAAAGAAAGAGGGACTGTATGTGACT
>NW_008825619.1:5815567-5850446 GCF_000699105.1 Pygoscelis adeliae | reverse complement strand
AGAGCTCAAAATGTTGGAAGGCCCCCAAAAGAGACTTTAATTATTAATATCATCTACTATCTACTCCTGTTTTGTTTGTAGGCCTCTGGCGAGTTGAACATATGAAAAAATATTTGTTTCCATCAGAGCCATTGGGCTTGAGTTGTTTGATTTTCCATTAGAACAGCGTCATGCTAAATGCATTTTATTCAGATTGGACTCAGAGGATTCAAATATCCAAAGAGTAAAAATAGGCAGGCGTGTAAAATGCACTTTGAGATTATTTCTTCTTTCGTCTGGTTTCCAAAGGAAATAACACTTGTGCAACCACATTGCCTGGGTGTATTGCTCTGTCTGCTTCTGCCCATCTGTTTAAAGTCTGAGCCCATTCACAGGTGCCAACAAAGTTTGAGAGAGGGGCAGAGGCATCAACAAAATATGTTTCATGAAAGCCAGTGGCTAGGAGGAGAAGGCTCTATGTCCATGGAGGAGAAAGGCTCTAACCGTGGTGTAACAGAGGGGAAGGCTGCAGTCTGAGCTTACAAAGTCAGGCACTACCATACCAGAGTGAATACACAGGAGAGGAAGCTGTGAAAACCCCACTCAAAGCCAACGCTTTAATTAGAGCTTGAACCTCACTAGACATAAATCAACCAGAGGACAAAAGTCTATAGGAAACAGATTTTCATGAAACTATCTGAATAATACAAGGCTGACATATACTGGGTAACCAGGCATCAGCTATGGCTTGGTTTTTATTCAGGTCAAGATTTTACCCAAGCTGTTTGGTTGCAAAGAGGTTAGGCATTAGCACAACCTATGACAAGCTGTGTTCATTTAGGTTATGTAGGAACGTGCGTGAGATCTTGGTTACAGCAGCTGTTCGTGCCTTTTTTCTTCTGTGTTTGTAGCAGGAGGAACCAACTTTCTGGGGACCTAGGCTGACCTCACAAAACTGTTTTCAGTTTTGGATTTGAATCAAAATTCTGGTTTCCAGCACTGGAGGAACTTGGCAATATTCCCTGCTGGATTTTCTAATAAAGAGAGTAAAAATGACGTTTCCATATTGTTAGCAGGAAGCTGAAAGCACCTGAGGAGCTGGGGAAGAGCTGAAGGATCACTTCACCACTCTCATCCTTTCTTCAAGCAATAGTCAGTTTTCTGTATACAATGCGTGCAGGATGGAGAAGGACACGGGATAGGATTTAATTTTAGCACATGCGTAGCTGACGAAAAAAATCTGTGAATGAAATGCAGTACTCAGAGTCAAGGGATACCAGCAGGTATGTTTGCCCTGGACTCCTCTACACTTTTGTCCAGTCAAAAGTTTGAATTCATTGCTAGAGGGGAAGCTAGAAATTGCTACATTCAGCTCAGCTCCTGTTTCTGCTTTTATCCCTCCCATCAAGCCAGGAGAGAGCGCTGAGGATAACCTCAATGTACAACTGTGCACTTGCACAACTGAAATTGCACTTTTTGCCTTTCCTTAAATAAGGCTTGCCTTTCGGATGTTTAAACATATCTGGGCCTGCTCATGACTGAATAAGGTGGGGCTAAGTCAGGTAACCACGCTGTATTTTAAATCTCTTTTTCTAAGACTCTCTTCAGTTTTTTTGTGTCGGTGTCTTATGTTGTGCTTTGTCCATTCGTTATACGATGCTTCAGATCACACACTGCTGTGCAGTGCTGTGTTGTAAGTTAAGCATTTTCCTCTTCTTCACCCCACTCCCAAATATTTTGCCAGCAGTCACTACAAAGTTAAGCTTTTTGACAATACCCAGTCACACCATGTTAATGAGAAAAATTTAGCTTGGGCTCTGAAGTTCTACCACCCACAGACATTGTACCACCCACAGACGTGTTGCTATAACCTTGTCTTCTTCCCTTCATTTTCCTTCCCCCTTTCAGTATGCACTAAGACCGTGAGCCCTCTGTGAGAGGGGCTCCCCGCTAGCCCCTCTGCCCTGCAGTCCTGCCCCCTTGCTTGTGCGCACTGGGAGGTCTGCGGGAAAGCGTTGTGCCCCTGCCCAGCCACTTTCCGTGGGAAGCAAGGTACACAGGGCACGAGTGGGACCGAAATCATGTTTACCTGGGTCTCAACCTACAATTCAGTCAGGACCTGCTAGACATGTTCACCTCTACCTGGCAACTGGGAAGCACACCTGGGGTTTACTGCTTCAAGATAGCCCAAAAGTTGTCAAGAGCATATTTTAAGACACTCTGCAATAAATTTAATGTTGAATTGAAGCATTTAACAGTTGCCCTGCTCTCACAATTCAAATAACAAATGGCATGGTAGGTAACATATCCTTGCACACAGTTTTAAATGCTTCTGTATGAAAAATACTCAGGCAAAACAGAAGAAATTCAGGAAAAAAATCCAAGAAGTGGAGTGGATGGCATGTGTAGAAAACTTGAAAGCACAAACTATGTGCTAATATAATAGCTGGTGAAACAATGACCAAGGCGAATGCTGGTAATTGTCCACAACAATCTGAGAGTGTAAACAGGCAAGGGGGAGAGAGAGAGGGAGAAACTATTTAGCCTGGCAGCCAACAACGATTTGGGGTTGCGGTGCCACAAAGAAAAAGGACTGCCAGAGCTCCTGCAGTGTGTACACGCTCAGTCACGCAGAAATCGCCTCTCTGGGTCAACCGCTCTGAGGGGAGATCTCCTGTTGTGCCGGGACAGCTGCTGCGCCAGCATAAGGGGGATGCAGGAGCCACAGCCACTGAGGCTCCGCACCGCATTTTTGCCTCCCAGAAGAGATCGGGAAAGTGGAGCCCATTTTTCCCGGGTCTTTAGATGTTGCTTTGCTCGGCCGCCTCATTTCCCTAATGCTCCCTGGCCTCCCAGTAGCCCAAATTGATTTGATGAATACAGTTTTGTGTGGTTTAGGATTCATTATTCCCCACGTCCCACCCTCTCAGTTTTGCACTAGGTAATCTCGGTCCCTGTGCAGAAAGATCCTGCTGGACCCTTAATTAAAAACTATGGGCATAAAATAAAAGCATTTGCCTTTGCTCCTCTGTGAGTCAGCCGCATACTGCTGCCTGCTCTTCTGTTTCAGCTGAAAACGAACAGGAGGGAAGAAGATGTCGGGGCCTGTAGCCTGTAGCTCTGGGTTAGGCAATAGCATGACTTGGGAGAATGGGGGAGGAGGGTCCTTTGCATTTAGAAAACCTGGACCCACGAAAAATATAAAATTGAGAGGAGAGAGAGTAAGAGAGAGTGAAGGAGTTCTTCCTTCTCCACTCTCCCATCCCCAGGCACGTCTACATTTCTCTGCTTTATTGCAGCTGAAATGCTTGACGCAGAAGGGTTACTAAGTTTCTCTTCAGAAGCTCCTTGGTGCATTTGCTGGGTGGTGACCTAGATGTTTTCAAAGGCTTGACTCAGCCTTCACTTTGCAGGCTCTTGGTAGTCCAGGGAAGAGTGAGAAACCACAGAGAGGAGCCACAAAAAAATGTATAGTCTCTTCTGGGACCTTTTGCTTCATGTTGAAGCTGAGGTACTGCATGCCTATAGGAGGTAACCTTGACTTTTGGATGTCACAGCAAAGCTGTGGAATCATAAAAGTATTAGAGTTAGAGGATATCACCAAATATTTCGTGGTGTTCACCATCTTCTTGCCAGCACAGGCCAGCTCTTGCCAACAGACCTTCTAGTTGTTTTATTTACCCCAAAGATGGGAATTCCTCTTCAACTGCGGACTCTTCATAGAGTGTACCTTTAAAAAATTTTTTTCTGTCATTAAACATCTCGATTTTTTTTCTCTTCCTTACCATCTTATCCCCAAACTGGTACCAGGCTAATAATTCCTTTATCTCTATTCCAGCCTGGCACCATTATCATCATTTACCTGTACTGGTGTGGTGATCCAAAAGACATCTTGTCAACCTCAGTGATGTCTTGTGGTGGGTACAACCTTTGTTCAGCAGTACATCAGATTTAAGACCTCACAGTCTCCCATATAAATATTTGCAGGTGCTCCTTCAAAGTCAGCAAGAATGATATATTTAGTTCCTTCTAGTAAGTCACTTGCTATAGCTCATTAATCACTGTTATTACCCTCTCAATGCATTTGGTGAATGTAGCAATATGGCATTTGAGTACTTCTGGAAATAAGACAGCTCATTAATTGAAGCAGTGTCTAAAACCACTTTTCTTTTGCTATTCATTAACAGCGCCACAAGTAGGTTTTAGTTCACATGAATCTTTGCAGAATTCAGCAGCACTGTAAATATTTGCGTGAATAAATAATCATGTTCAAAATAACATTCCAAATAGGAGGTCATATTTGTACAAAAGATTTGTCTGATCACTATGTGGTCTTATGGCTATTTCATCTATTCAAGGAATACATTAAATATTCTCCTCAAAGGTTATTAGCCTTGCTGTTTAAAGAGAGGCTATTTGTAAGACCTATTTTTCCAAGCAAGTAAGGTAAAATTTGTGTATCCAAATTCTTTCTGCAAAAATTCCAAGTGATGCATAAATTCACAAAAATCATAATTAAAAATGCAAACAAGATCACTAGTGCTTTAGATACAAAGGTCACACTACTAATTTTATTAACTTGTTTTTCAGTTCTTTTGTGTAAAAGTGTATTTAGTCCAACTGACTTCTCTTCTGGACAGATATAGAAAAAATTCTGTCCCTTCCCTGCTCAGGAATGTTTTGTCTCAGTAGGTGACACTAAATATGCATTCATAATTGTGTACCACAACTCCCTACTAAAATTTGTTCCCACTGTCCGATGTTTGACACTACTGTCTCCCTGGATTCTTCTTTCACATGTACAGTGTGACCTTGACCCTATTTGTGTAAAGCATCCTCAGGCAGATCATGATCATCACCCACAGCCTCACTTTACCTTTCCTACCATGGGTTACTTTCAATCCTGATGAATCGGAGGCGGATTTATCAGAAAGGGTGAGGGGATCCTTGTCCCTCTTCCCATGTTGAAATGCCAACACATACTGTATTTTAGTGCAAAGCCACAACACTAGAGATGGGCAATAGGAGACAGCGGACTGTGGGGAAAGAGAGCTTCCTCTAACGCTTGCTTGTGGTGAGCCCTGGCAGCCCCACTGCTTTCAGGCTTTCAACACTAGTCCTCACACCACACCCAACCTGAGATCCTAGCAGTGCCCCGCACCATCTTTTGGGGGAACAATTCAGTGACTCGTGTTCAAATAGCTTCACGCTGTTCCTGGCTGTACTAGGGAGCTTAGGTGTTTAATGGGGTCTCATGCTGCCAAACCTGGGCTCTCACCTGTTGTTTTATTTCTCTTCCCCTCACTCACATTGTGTCTGCACGGCTCCTGATGCATTGTAAGATAACGATGACCGGTTGACAGATGCAGGATAACTTCAGCAAACAAAGGTATTAGTTTGACCTCAGGATGGTAGGCTCAGATCTTTGTACTCTAGCGTAGCTTGTCTTTCATGCATCTGTGCTCCTCCAGTCACCCTGCCATTGCTGTCTGGGAAATGTTCTGTGGCATAAATCTCTGTTCCTCAGTGTGCCTCATGTTGATATCAGCGCATCAGCTCTGCTGCACAGGTAAAGTGACAACAGAAAGAAAGAAAAGAGAAATGAGATTATGGTTAATAAATTTCAGCAAATGACATGAGAGCTGCAAGCTTAATTTAGGCCCAAAGGTCTGAAAGGACTATTTCAGCAGCGGCAGCATCTTCTTCTCGGTGTTCTGTAAACTACATGTTCAGAGCTCTGCTGTCCTGCACCTAAGTAGATGTGCTTCTGTACCACAGATTACATGGTGCTCAAAATGATTATGGGCAGGAGGAAAAAAACACTGGCCCGCAGCAGAAAGATGTTTTCCTCAGTCTGTGTTAGTACAGCGAAAGTGAATGCAGCGCTCTGACCTCAATGGGCACTGTTGGGTAGTGAAGACAAAATGCTACAAAAGCCAAATGTTTTTGAGACACAGTCACTAAATCCGACTTCCTCCCTCTGCCCCACAGGAACCAAGCATCTGCAATGGTGATGAGGAATTGCAAAAGAGCATTTCTGTGTAGGAAAGTACATATGTACGTTAATCTGATGCTCGGACAGTGGATCTCCTGCTCTGACTGCCCGCTGAACCTCCTTTCTCCCTCTGTGCTCCAGCAGACAAGATGTAACACTGCTGCACTACACACCTTGCAGAAGCAGCTCACACAGCTCTGGCAACATTGACTAATCCCAGGTTATGATGCAGCCACCAACCTGCGTAGGAAGGAGAGCTGGCCATATAGCCACGTTCCCTGGCTCCTGGCCAGTTTTCCCCAGATTTCTCTCTGCCTGTCAGCAGTGTGGTTGTTCTGTGGGAGCATCCTACGGTGTCACCTGTCCCCTCTAGAACATACTGTGGCATTGAATTGGTTTGCTTTAATTCATCTGGATGTGCTAATGGCAGGTATCAAAGTAGAATAACATTAAAATACCTTTAGCAGTAGAGACTACACTGGAAACAATGTCCTTTGTGAAGGAAAGGCAACATTTATGAAATTGGGCATGGAAAACTTGGTTTTTTGGTCTAAAATATTTTTTCTGATTGTACATATGCTGAGTTGCCTCTTAAAAAGTCATGTGCAGATCATTTAAATCCACTGCTAACTTGCATTGATATTCCATTCAAAAAGTTTCTATATACCAGATGTTATTCCATGGTTACATACCATCTTACATACTTCTTACAGGGAGTGTACCACTGTTGTAATTATTAGCAAATGTTCACTGGCAAAAGGTAATTAGCAAGTAATTATTAGGAAATAGAGGCAATCAGGCCCTGCAAAAATTTCTCCACTGGGATCACAAACTGGAGAGAGGAGATGCAGAAAACCATCTTTTTAGAAGCTTAAAAAAATAGGAGTTAATTAACGCAGAAAAATGCTTTGGCACAACAAACTGAGGCTGCAAATATGTTTGAAGGATGCTGCAGCCCCAACAGTAACCTCCTTCACTCTAAGGACGGTGCATCCAGGGAAGGTTATGATTAGCGGGTTTGCACTGTGTGCCTTAAGAACAGCAATCTGTTGACAAGGAAGAAAGCAGGCAGAAGCATACATAAGTAACCGCTGTTGTTTCTGTACAATTGTAAATGCAAAGCACTGAGGGACATCAGGGCTGGCACGTACTACTCACTAAAACTGGAGGGAGGGGACATGAATGCAATCACAGAATTGATAGCTCTTTTAAAAAGGCCATGGCAATTTTAACTCTTCATGGCTGAAAGGCTGGACTTTTAATGTGAAGATATCTTACTCAGTAAAGTATATATTCATTCATCCTCAGGGCAGCATAAACAAGGAACTCCTGTTTCCGAAACAGCCCTCTGTCACACGCAGAGCAGCTGATGGAACAAAGAACCACATTTGTACGTGCTCAGTGACACCCATGAATACGCATTACTGCCGGAGCCTGGCGCTGCTGGAGGCGTATCGCTCTACCTCCACAGAAATAATCCTCTCCTCACGCTCTGTGGTGCATCCAGCCTTAACATTAATATTTTGGTTCGGAAGAGTATACCGGGCAAGGATGTGAATGGAAAGGAAATATATTACATGTGAAGTTGATGGATTGCTTCACACTTTACTCAACATTAAAAGCTGATTGCTTTTTTTCAGCCATGAAAGTGCAAGATCTCTTACTTTACCACTTTCTATTCTACTTTCACCCATGCCAGATACCATTTCTGATGCCCAATCAGCCCGTTCCCCCTTGGGATACCGGCAAGACTTGGGGCTGGTTTTCTCTTCATGAAACAGAGAAGTTGACTCTGCGTCGGGACAGCTGGGACATAGCTGTCAGTTCCTTTTCATTATCAGCAGCACCCAGCTGGATGTCTGGAATTCACAGACACGGGAGGAATCATGTTTGCTTGAATTTTCAAAACAGGTTGCTTGCTGGGAATGAATACCCTGCAACAGTTGCTCAACTCTGCCTCTCTGAAAGCAAAAGAAATCCCAGAGGCTGCTAAAAGCAGAAGAGAAATCAAACGGCTCCTTGCTCATCAGTTCAGAATCTGGTTAGTACTTGAGAGTTTTACTTTTGCTGCAAAATAATCTGCACATTAAATATTTTTTAAAAGATTAATATCCATAACAAAATCAAAGTTAAGGAGAAACTCCAAATTCTAATTGCTTGAAAATCAGTGCCCATTGCCACTAATTCCTTGTGAAATAAATAATTATGCAGCTCTAGAAGCTTCAGGATTTGCATTAACTTTGGATGAGAATCTATTGCTGGGCACTTTAAAGTTAAGATCATAAATGATGTTCTGTTTGCCATATGTCGAATGCGCAACCTTATCTTAATTCACAGTCCAAAGATTAGGATTCGTGCAGTGGCGCTGCTGCTTGGAACAAGAAAATTTGCTGAATTTCTCCTAGCAGGTACTTGCAGCTGGTGTCTGTGACAAGTATTTCCCTCCTTAATCCAAATTAGCAAATGACTTGGAGGAGTCTTTTGCTTACTGGCCTCTCAAGTAAACTTCCCATTGCTAAACTAAGCTTGTCATCTGTGACAGATGAAGGCAGTTCCGTCAGGCTGCCCTTAGCACAGGGTTCCACTTCTCGTCGTTTTGGCCTCGCTTTGAAATAAGCCTGGTTTCCATATTGCCCACAAAGGAGCAGTGTGTCAGGAATCCTGGTGGATTCCTTTTTTTTTTTTTTTTTTTTTTTTTTTTTTTTTTTTTTTTTTTTTTTTTTTTTTTTTTTTTTTTTTTTTTTTTTTTTTTTTTTTTTTTTTTTTTTTTTTTTTTTTTTTTTTTTTTTTTTTTTTTTTTTTTTTTTTTTTTTTTTTTTTTTTTTTTTTTTTTTTTTTTTTTTTTTTTTTTTTTTTTTTTTTTTTTTTTTTTTTTTTTTTTTTTTTTTTTTTTTTTTTTTTTTTTTTTGCTTAGACCACCAAAAATAGCTTGGGCTACCTAAGTGGTCATTTCACTCCCATTTCTTAGAAGTCTGAGCTATTTTCCACCTAGCTAAAGTTTTGACCATCCCTCGGTTGTTAAGTCTGGGCTACACCTTACACATAACACACTCTTCATAATGACTGAGAAATATCTCTGCTTGTTCTCTACTTCATATGCAATGAGTTTTACTAATACGCTGAACTAACCATCACTCAAAAGTATAACCAAGCTGTTAGCTTAAATAGCTAGCTCTAAATGCTTGAAAAACAAACCAGTGTCTTTTGTAAAAGATCATTTACATATAAACCAAACTAAGCAACAAAACCACAAAACTTACTTTTATGTGCAAAAATAAAGAAGAGTCTCATGATAAAATACCTAAGAATATGAAAAGGGGGGATGCAGTGAATGTTAATGGGCTGCCATCCTTCTCACATCTCAGAGCTTGCATGGCAAACTGTAGGCTCACTCCAGCTAACCTGTGTTAAACATGATTTATACCAATGATGTGCTATTGCCTTCAGTGTAACTGTTCTAAAATCCCAGCATAAAAGTTTCTCCTGCTGCTCTTACGTTCTTCACACTTGTGCTAGCTCAGGTGGGATAGAGTTATTTGGTCCTGCCCAATTCTAGTGAACCAGCATCCAGGTCACAACTAGGCAGTAATTACAGATTTTGCTGGTGGTTTCAAGGCATTAACTGATGGAAACACGGCCTTAGTGAGCTGAGACACGTGATCGGAAGCACATTGGTATTATCACTGTTCAGGATCTTCAGGGTAGGAGAGAAGTGAATCCCAAAGTTTAAGCAGTTTTTAGCCCCAGCGTGCAGTGCACACTCTAGCCCTATGTTGTTTTTTTTCTGAAGTATTTATATTACAGAGTCAAAACATCTCCCTTCAACTATATTAAATAAGACTATTAAGAAATATAATCTCACTCCACCTTCCCCCAAGGCCTTCCAGGATTCTTTGTGAAGCAAAACTGTTCTGTTCCCACCCCAAACTTTTTGAGTTCCACATGTGTATTTAGAGATGTGCTTGGCCTCCAGAAAGGCTTCTTTTCTTTTTCTAAACCAGTGTCTTGGTCTATTAAAAACTCAGCCAGACTGATTGCTATGTGAATGTCTTTTGGTGTTATTCTCTCTCCGGTGAGGCTTGTCCTCCTGGTGTATGCACATGTGTCTGTTCATGGCTACAAGTTCAGAGCAGGTTATTTTAGAATAATCTTGTGTCTTGAAAGTCCCAGCCCTCATTCCAACCCCCCAGAGCGTGGCTATAGGGTATTGAAGTCCAGTGCCTAGAAAGACAAGTGGCAGCAATGGGAGGACTGTCAGCTTTAGTCGAGTTCAGTGCTGAGCACAGCAGAAAATCCAGTGTACTGGCTCATACCTAAAAAACAAATGTGTTTTATAAGAATAAGCAGACTGGCTACTTTGTTTTGGGGCCTTGACTAACTTCGGTAGGAAAAGTTGCAGCTCCCATTTGACCCTTGAGCATGATCCTGTGATGATCAATATCAGAAATACACGCCAGCAACCAGGTGTGATTTGGACATAGCCTAGGCAAAAAATGGCATTTCTGTTGAACAAGGCATAATTCCCAGCAAGGTGTTTATCTCATTCTTTTGGTTTTATGTTCATGCCATGCCAACCGTGAGAACAGAAATTCTCAGGGCAAAATTAGAGCAGCATGGACAAGCATATACCAAATGAAGCATGAAGTTTTCTGGGACAAAGTTAACTCTCCAGAAATTTTCACAGACATTTGAATTACAGAATGGTTGAGGTTGGAGGGAACGTCTCAAAGTCATCCAGTCCTTCTGGAGGTCATCTGGTCCAAATCAACAGAATGCATTTCTACCAGATCAGTTCTCTGCATCATGGACCAGCTGGATTTTTTATGTGGTACTCAACAAAAGAGACCAGCTCCCTGCATGACTGAACTACAGCCTTACTGTTCATTTTAGGTGTTCTGAATTAATCTTTTCTTCTTCATTTGTTTTAAATATGCTTAGGTTACAAGGGAGTGGGAGAATCTGGCAAGATGGTCGAGATGCCGTGTCTTTACTACTGCATAAAAGATGTCCAGGGACTCATCTCCCACCACCAAGCCAAGTCTCATGGTCCCCTCCAGAGCAGATTTCTCTTGTTGGAGTGGCTCAAACCAGGGTTAGGCAGTGAGCTAGCAATGGGGCAGGGCAGGTGATCAGGGTCCAGTCTTGTGTGTCTTCCCTTCTTCCCCTTTACTTAGCAGTATAGGCATGCTCATAAATAGTTGCTGAATTCCTTCATTCTTGTGGACTATATTGGGATATAAACAGGCAAAGGTTGCTTTAAACTGCCTTGATAGTTCCCACACTCCTTAGGACATTTGGCCACACATCCATTCCCAGCATAAAACACAGCATCTTGAAATGATCTACTTCATAACCCCTGAACTGCTCCAATAGCTGCAGGTGCTCCAGCCATACATTTTTCTTCCTTACTTTTCCCTGTTCTTTGCTGCAGACAAAAAAGGACAACTCCAAAGTGCTCCCAGTGTGGAGAGGAGCATTTTCAGACTGAATCCAGGCATTTAAAAAATGCTACAAGTGGGGCAAGAACTTCATGAATGGCCCTTGTCCAGTTCTCAAAATGTGAATCAGTGGTAACTCTACAGTCAGGAGATGAGCTACAGAGATATAAAACCAGGAGAAAGTGGGTTTTGCAAAGTTTTAGCATGAAAATACGCAAGCCTGTATTTGGAATAGGTTCTAAATGCACAGAAACTTCTCAGAAGCTGACCTGAGTTCTACCAGTTTGAAGGCATTTTTCAAAAAGCAAACAAACCTGAAAAAGACCTCTTGGGATTTGTTTTTATTTTTTCTTAAATGGTTTATCCATTCCCATGCTTCTTATCTGCTGAGCCCAGCAAGTGGTCTGAAAAGTGCACCTAGTTCCATCCGAACTTCAAACTAGACTTTTCTAAAGACAAACCAAGACCCCAAATGCACACACCATTTCATAAGTACCCCTGTTTCTAAAACATAAAATCTATGTAAATTATCTTATCTTCTTTGTACCTTCTTGTATCAAATTACCAATTTACTTGTACAACAAATACCCTGGAAAAAAAAAGACATTCAAGGTGACTCCAAATTTATCTTCTGCCTCCAAGAACAGAGACATGTAGGAGGGACCCAACAAAGAACTGTACGTACCACCTTCTATAGCACTGTTGAAATCAAGAGGAAGGATCACTAAATCCTCTACAACACCTGGCATATAAAATCTTACCTCCCTCAAAATCCACAGAGATTTTCATGCAGTTTACCCACAGAACCTGAGAAATGACTAAACCGAGCAGGCTGAGTCAGTGTTTTCTAGCTGCCTGAATTCTCCACAGCAGTGGTTCAAAACGAAAGCAAAGCTTGCTTTGTCAAGGAGCTAACGCATCCAGGCAGGATCCCTTTCACATCTGAGCATTTTAGAGCTGGTGTCAAAGCACTGCAATGAAATTCTGCATGCTTCTGCCACAATGTGCTTATCCCAGTAAATGCCACGTCATTCAGCAGCAGCACATCAGCTTGTCTTATGGATCGGTTTCTGTGGTGCTATGGCCCTGTGAGGGTGTGTGCTCTCATGCAGCTGGGGGAAACTTGATGGTGTTGACGGTGCTTCGGGTGTTCAAGTCACCCTGAGCCTCGAGGATATGAACAAGGAATGCTCTCCAAATGGGGAAGCATTTACTGAAGAAACACTTCTACAGTGGCTGCTGTAGATCCACGGTGGATGCCTTCTTTTGAAACAAGATGATTTTATTAAAACTGTTCTTATCAATTACAAATAGTTTTTCTGCTCTGGTCAGAACCAGGGCAGAGTGAATGAGAGCCAAATTTATTCCAGGTGTCCACTCACTCTTATGGCTACCCTTCGAATTCAAACACGTAGTGCAGATTAATTCCCTGGGAAGGACAAGCCTGGGCTTTACAGGACAGCCCAGCTATGGATGGGAGGGCCCCATCTCTAGTGCTCCTCACGACACTGAAGCAAACCAGATGATTGCCACAGGGACAGCTCGTGGTGAGGTGGAAGAGGAGCTGACGATGTGCCAGCTTGCTCTCAACTCTTCCGGTCTGGAGTAAAGTACAATGGTTTCTGGGCTGGATAACCAGGAAAACACCCAGTGCTTCACCTCCTGCCTCGCTCCTCCCACCACTGCAAAGGTGAGCCTTGGCGGCAAAGAGGTGATTCAGACTCTTCTGGTTGACTGACTCAAGGCAAGTCACAGCAAAATGGAAACAAACACAAAATCTGTCACCTGTATCACAAAAGCACTTGATGACATTGGTAAAAAAGATTTGTTGGGTACTTACTTCAGGACACAGAAAACACATCGTGCCTTCAGGGAAGTGTCATTTAAGAAGAAAAAAAATAAGTGAGATCTCACTTTCTGTCCGTAACATAAGCAGCAGCTCTGTAATGTGTAGCCTGCTTTCCCATATGTTTAGAAATAAAAGAATATCTTCTTAAGGTAAGTAGTACCAAATGCAGACAACTCTTATGCTAAATTGTGTCTGCCTGAGGAGAGTTATTTTGGTGTGTCACAAAAGATTTATTACGTGGTGGCTTTTTTCCTGAAATCAACAGCTGTCTTTTGTTTTAATCATTGTGTATATAAAGAAAATAAAGTCATAAGACATTGAGCACTTCTAGCTCTTAAGGGCACTCTGCGTTGCCAAGGAGAAAGCCTAAAGTTTGCATAACTGCAAAAAACAGAGCAGCCTTAATTTTGCAAGTGTGTAGTAATTTTGCTGTAGCTGAAAACTCCGAAAGGAAGCCTCTTCTCATTTCCAACACAAATCACTTTTTTGTGTGACTTTTGGCACATAAGTGCAGGGAGAACTAGTAAGGTACTTTTCAGATAGCAGGCATCCATTTCCTTCTCTAAAGCAACAATAATCGTTGTTGAAATCCATCTTTAAAAACAGGAAGCTTTACCATTATGATTTTCTAGCAACCTCGCCCTTTCTTGTGAACCCGACCCTGGCTACGAATTGTCTGCTTTGATTCAAGCACGACTATTATAAGACTGAAGCGCAAGTATTTCCTATTTTGCTTTAAAGCACATACGGCATGTGCTTAGAAACAGCCCTGCTCAGGGTGATTCACCCAGCCCTGAGCAGGAGCACTGCTTGATAGAGCTTTACACAGGAGACCAGCATGGTTATATCGTGCTTTTGTTTATGTTTTATTTCTGTGGAACAGAAGCAATGAAGCGAGATCTCTTGCGCTGCGAAAATATTATCTGAGAGGAAAGCAGCAGAAAAGTGCTGAGGATGAATTTGCAGGGACCACAGCACAGATGATGTTTTTTGACATATAAACAAGATGTAAATGCCTCTCCTGGCAGAACTTAGCAAAAGGGCCCCTCTACATAGGAGCGTAGCAGACTCACCACTGGAGTGATGTTTTCAGATACATTTAATCCCTCTTGAATGGATCCTTGACAGCACGTGCAGGGTTGGACATGTATGCGCTTGGTGGTGCCGGCTGTTTGCTCCCCAGGAGAGGAGTTGCTAGCTAAGACCACTGCCCACCCAGCACCACCCTGTAGCGCAGCAGGCCTGAGCTCGCTGGGGAGATCCACCGAAAACCCCAGCCCCACTCTGTGTTTCTGCAGCAGAAACATCCTCTGAGATGCCCCAGGCACTGGGCCACCCTATGGGAGAAAAACTCTCCACTCCCCGCTCCACAGGCGAACCGGTGCCCAGCTGCCGAGCCCCTGGGCCATGTTAGCCTGGGAGACCACTGTCATTGCTTTTGTCTCAGGTTTTGGCTTTTGCTGGCTGTGGAGTATTCCTGGGGTTATGATAGTAGAGGAAGGGACATTGGCTTGGATGCAAAACACTGCTAAGGCTGCTTTATCCCCAGGAGAGCGTGCTGAATACCTCTCTAAACCAACCGATGGAGCAGGCATTTAAATGGCTAACATCAAGAATTTCTAACCAAAAGAAATACTTTGGAAAGGATAGCAAACCATGTCATTGTAGGTTTACAGTCATCTCCAGTTCCAGTAGAGAACAGTGTATCTGACACTACTTTGTGCAGGGATTTTACTGCTTTCCTCAAGCAGGCTGGAGACAGGTAATGGGAGGTGGTCTGGGAACTTAGTTTCCGTGTTTCCTTGTAACCATTTGGATAACCCTAAAACTCTTCTTTCTCCTGGGATCGTTCCCCTCTGTGTCTCCCACCCCCAGCATAGTGGCTGTCCAGAGGAGCATTGTGGAGGGTTACAAGGGTCCAAGTGCACCAACTCCATGCAGGGTACATGCATTGACTGAGTTACATTGAGGCCAATGTACCTAAAGACAAGGAGCCCTGGTATCCCATTCCAGCACTGGTGGAACCTTCTTTATGGCATTGTCTGCTCTGTGTCATTGTGTCTTGATGGCATGTCTGCTCTGCACAGACATCAGCTGAGTTAGCCGCAGAGCCAGAAGCCCGGGCTGTGCTGGAAGCAACTGATCTACCTTGGCAAAGACCGCTGTTAAAATCAGAGCCAGTTTCTGAAATAGCTGATAAGACATCCTCCAGCAAGCTCCACTCATTGGCTTCACTGTTGCTGTCTTTTGGGGACAGTTGCCTGCACTGCTTCCAGTGCTCAGCCCCTCCTTCCCCTCCCGCTGCCCGTGGCCCCTGGGCCCCTGCCCTTTGCTAGCACCCCCAGGGAAATCCCCCCGGCATCTCCAGCAAAGGGGCATGTGGGTGCCAACCGGCCAGGCTGCTCCTGGTGCTTTCCCAAATGCCTCCGCAGAGCCCTACACGGTGTGGGCTTGCTCAGGTCCCCCGTGCACCCTGGCATTCCCAGGAGTGTCCGGGGAGCTGCTGAGGAAGTGACGAGGGCTGGCCACAAAAATAGGTTGCGTCCCATCTGTGAACTTGACAGTCAGCAACTGCAAAAGACTTCTGTGGTCTAAAGCAGCATTTTCAGTGCTTTATATTCTCTGGGGTTTGTTTTGCTTTGGACACACCAGAGACCACTGATAATAGATGAGAAAAGTGGAGAGGAGGATTTCTCATTTGCAAACACAACACTCTGCTTCCGGCAGAGGAGATTTTTGCAAATCCTCTGCAAGCAGGGGAGCAGAAGCTCACCACAGAAAATGTACCGGGCTTTACTCCCACAGTACCTGTGTGATGATGCCCAGCTGGCTGACAGAAACGTGCTCTCTCGAGCTTTGTTTCTGCTTACTGTTGCCAGGAGGTTTTGAACATGTCCATGTCACACTCCAGGAAGACAGGTGTAACCACGACACAGGGCAGAAAGCATTTCAGAGGGAAAGGGAAGAAAACGACTCTACAGACTGGGAAGGAAACATGAGAACAAGCAAGCCAGGCCAGTAGTCTGAACTTTCCCCTGAGTGCCTTCCCAACCTGTGACCTCTCATTATTTGGTTATCACAAGAGAAATCTAAAGAGTGTACTCACTGATTCCTGAATAAATGCTAACCTGTAACATGGGCCGTACTTGCATACTTTACATTTTTACCGGGGCATATGGGGCCTGAGCACTCTGCTACCATGTACTGAGACAACTGTGAAGAGCCAGAACACCTGAGACACTGCTCATTGCAACAGATCAATCAAGACAGACCAACTCAAATGTTGCTTGATACTGGTTTTTGTATTTCTGCTTATTATAAGTTTAATGGATGTAGTGCCCAGCAGCCTCATCTGTGGTTTCTGCTACACGTGGCTCTAACCAGAGAGCTTACTAAAGGCTTTTCCTGGTCCCATTAAGTAGTAGCTGTGCAGGTGGACATGGATGCTATGCAGAAGGTGGACACGGATGATCGAATATGAGAGCAAATGAGGCAACACTGATCAGCACAGCAAGCTGAGGTATCATTTCCTTGTTGCAGTTCAGATTTTTGTAGGCAACACAGCAAAGGATTTTTTTAAGGGCACATTCAAAGAGCTGCACAGTAGCCTGTTACCAGAGAACAGTGGGCTCTGTAGTGAATGCACCCCAACTCAGAGAGGAGGCCTGGGGGGCTGGTGGGCCTGGGATAGACCAGATGGGGCTCTGGTAGCAAAGATGTGCGGCACTTGCTTATGTAGTCACACCAGGCTGCAAGTGGTGGGACGTAGACAAAACGGTGTGCCAGAAAAAAGGCAACCCATGGTAAAATCTGATAAGGGGGGAGGAAGAAGGGGCTGCAAGGGCTGTGCCCCTAAAGTAGAAGGGTAGGGCAGCTGGTGACAGTTTGGGAGGGAGAAGCAACAAGCGATAAACAGCCTTTTTTCTCTCCAGCCCTTGTGGTATACAGTGATGATTAAGATCTGAACTGATGCATATTGACTGAAGCTTTGCTGTCTCACTTATCCCAGTTGTTCACAATGTAACCCCCTTCTCACACCCTAGCCATCGTTCTGCTCTTATTGATCGTGATTTTGCATAAGGAACAGGCTGACTTTCCTTCCCACCCACACACACTTGTCAGGCTTTTTGTGTACAATAGTGATTCTTAAATCCTTGGGCACCAAATTTCTTGCTCTGAAATCTTCCAAAACACTCTTGACAATATTATTCTATCTTTGTAGCCTGCAAAGCATTCAGGAAAGTCATATGTAAAGCTAGGTTTATTGTAGCCAGTGCAGAAATTCGAGCTTTGCATGTGGTATGAATCTTATGTCTGAGCAAATGTTTCAATTTCCTCATGTAACAGGGATGTGCATGCACAAATCCTGGCTTTGCACATCAGATATACATGTGTCAGTCAGGCACATGCAAAATTGCAATTCTGTCCGAGAAGCAGGATCCAAGCAAACAGCGTTAGTGGCAATCCCCTGCACTGCTGTTCTCCTCACATATCCTTGGCTGCTCAAGTCCCTGGGAATTGTCCTAATACTATATGTCTTTTATAAAAGAAAAAAAGAACCTTCCCTTTCTTTTTCTGAGGCCAAGACTTGGGCTACACAGACTTCAATCCAGGAAACCCAAGAAGGATGTGACGTTTTTAATCAGCGTTAACAGGTAGGGTGTAGGCAATTAAATCATTATCAGTGTTTAGTCACATTATTGAGTTGCATAAAGGAAGTAGGCAAGTAAGAGGTAGAAAAGATACTGTTCCTTTCGTTTTCTGAACAAGCCTGGAACTGTGTTCCAAGCTCTTTAACCAATCTGAGTAGTTACTGTCGTTATGAGGACACCCAAAACTAAATAACTCTTACAAATTCTGCCTGTAACACAGCCCCTGTGGACCCAAGAATGGCGCTGTTCATGATGAGACTGTCGTTTTTGAGATGGGTAGATTTTTGCATCCTGGCTGACCTGGTCCACACATGCCACTGCTGAGAATAGTGGTCTCCCTGCATGCTCCAGATGCCTTGCTTCCCCGCGGACCAAAACAAGTAGAATATTCACCGTACCAAAGGAAGGGGTTAGCTTAGCACCCTGCAGTCAGAGTGCTGGCACAAGGGAGGGGAGAAAAGGAGGAAGAGTGAATCCCCCTTTCAGCCTCAGCTGGCTGTAACATGGATTTGCACCCTGCAGTCTTGCCCACGCCTGCCTCTTTGTTTCCTTCAGATTGTACAATCCATTTAAACCGATTAACTAATGGGATACAAATTCACAATGTACCCATGTAACAATCAAGCCTGTATTAAAGAAAAGCATTTTAAACTCCTTCTATCACCAGCTTTGGCAAAGTGAGCTTGACTCCAGAGCAGCCTGGTGCCCTGGCCCCCTGTGCCATGCATCCCTGCTGCTGGCAGGAGCTCTCTGCACTCCCACCCAACCCCACCAGCTCCCTCCTCCCCCAGGCACAGTCCCCGTGGGGGTGGTTCCACAGTGGGGGGCTGATGCAGCTCTTGTGACCCCAACCTCAGCTTGCCATGTCATCACACAGGGAAGGTGCCACACAAAGCCTGAGCCTTCTGCATGCTCTCTTTCTTCCCCTTCATCCTATGGCCACCAAAGAGGAAAGGGATCCCAAAGACAGGGAGACAAAAAATTGTAACAATGGTGAGATGGATTTTCCCTGGTCCATCTGAGATTTATTCTACACTCCTCACTTTGAGAAGAACTGGTCTATCTCATATCCCCTCAGCAGTCTGAGCAGGCTTTTGGTTTTGATTAAAAATAACCACAAGCTAAAAGAAATTAAGATAACTTCTAGATTTTTCTCTTTTTCCCTTTAAAAAGCCAAAATAGACGGAAGGAAGAGTTAATGTCAGGAATTTTCCCAGATGAGTTTTCTTTTGATGTCCTAGTGCAGTCTATATTTATTAATGATATTTAATGCCTGCTCTCAGTTTAGTGATTTTTTTTTTTTAATTTATACAAGCGTGATGAAGGGATGCTAGTGTTAGAGTTGCATTTCAGTCATCTCGGTTATCCTGGAAAGGTTTCCGGCAGGCCGGATAGGAAGGAAATAGGAGTTTTAATGACATCAAGGCATGAGTTGCTGATACAAACACGTGACCTCTCAATTTACAGCAATAGGTGAAAGATGCGCTTCTGCTTTAGAAGGAGAAGCATTTCTTGGTTTGAATGGTGAGAGAGGACACAAGTGCATGTTGTTTCTTTCAGAAAAGCTTTTACTCTCACATTATCAAGAGGAGAGATGAAACCTCAGCAGACTCACTTTTAAGCACTGAGGAAATAGTCAAGTTTCAGAGTAGTGGCACCTTTTTTTGAACTAAAAATTACTTGATATTTTCATCCCTCCAAATATTTTTTAGCATCCAAATTTGCTTTAGGTGGTTTCCCCAGGCAATTATGTAAAGAAAGCAGCCCAGTACTATTCATTTGTCTTTATCTTGCTTGATGCTGTGCCTGGTGGCAGAGTGTTCTTCAGTTTCCCATGCTTTTTCATGAAAAATGAGAACACTGACTTCTTCGCTGGACAATGCAGTTCTGCAGTTGTGTTTGTTTTTGCAGATTAAAATCCTGGTTTAGCACAGTGTTAGCTTTGGACCTAGCAGCTAGTGTTAGCATGGTGTAGGTTTGGCTGCTACGTTACTCCAGGTAAAGCACAGCTGGCAAGCCTTAGATCTTCATGCCCAAAACAGCCTTTTCTATAGCACAGCAATCAGAAAAAAGTTCAGGGATTAAGTTCATCCACCAGGTTTGTTGCCGTGCTTGAGCTCATAACATTGCTCAGTGTTCAAGAAGGGTGAGGATCCCTGAGTGCTGGTAGTGGAGTGTGGTAACAGCAATTTTTGAAGAAGAGCAGAGGGGAAGCACACACTGAATGAGAAGAAGAAGAGAAAACAAGTGGAGGAAAGAGATGAGGGAGAGGAAAGAAAAGGAGAAGCAGACAGAGCAAGACAGAGAAATAAGTAAAACACAGTGGTGCGCTGGAGCCGTGAAAGCAGAAATGGAAGTGAAAGAGGGGGTGTTTCAGAGGGACACCCAGCACCAGCCCAGCCGCGGTGCGTCAGCGCTCCTCAGCTGTACCGTGCCGAGGCCCTTTGTGATTCCCTGGCACAAGCCCGGGGGAGCGGTCTCTCTCCCGACTGCTGCTTAGGGACACCTCTGCACCAACCGGCCACCAAAACAGTCCTGGCCTGCTCTCCTCGGTCAGGCAGAGCAGTACTAAATGAGGCCTTCTGGAAAGGGAGGTTGCCGCAAAATAAGGTGGGAAATCCCTCCTGGCTAAGGGAAGTAGCCATGAGTCAAAACATGCAAAATCTCAAAGCTTCCCATCACTGCTGTTATTCGTATCAGTCCTGATCCATTTTTATGCTGAAGTAGCCTCACGTATGGCTGCTCCAGTTGGCTGAAGCTAAGAAAAAAACTGAAACAAACAAAGGCTAGCACTTCCCCACGGTCAGTAGCCTCCCAGTAAGTAGCCAGCTTACTAGGAAAGAGGATCCTTGTGAAGTCATGGTCATTCCTTATTTTGATTCTGCTGCTTCAGCATTTCTGGTGGCTGTGTCAAAGAAAAAAGTCAGTTGCCTGAAACAAGCTCCAGTTGATCTGAAGTCTGAACTAGCCTTACCAAAACCCTCACGACTCATTCCCATATCTTTCCTATCCGTCCACTAGTCAAGAAAGGTTCCCCTTGGTTTGCTGAATTTTCAGAATTTTCAGTCCTTGGGCTGTAAGCTTGGGGGGATTTTTTTGTGGATTATTTGACTTGCTCTTTTTATTTTGTTCCCCTTTCACTCTGTGTGGTTACGTAGCGTGGCAAAGCAGAGTTGACAGGAATGCTCTCCTCTGGCCCACGCACATTTTCATGTCAGGCAGAGGTAACTTGGATGGGTGAACTCTCTTCTGGAGTCCAGGCATCACGTTCATAATATTCACTTACTCTCATAGCTGTGGAAGTTGTTAGTGAGGCCAATGCTGCTTATTCTGAAGTATTTGTCAAGTTGTGCTGTGTGAATCCAGAGGAACGGCTGGTCTGAACTTCTCTAGAAACTGTTATCTCTGAGCAGATTTGCCTCAGTTCTTTAATTTCTGCTTTGGATTTGGTCTGTCTGGTCTCCTTGCCACCACACTACTGGGACAGCCACACTTAGAGCAGAGCTTCCTTTTGAATGATGTTGGTGATTCATAGGCTCCTACCACAACTCCCTGCAGCCCTCTGAACAACTGTTTCACTTGCAGAACAAAACCCAAACCAGAAATAGGAAGTTCATAGCCAGGTTGCTGGTGTTGTAGAACTGAAGTAATATAAAGTAATATATTAATAAATTAATCATGCAGTCAGCTTACACATTCTCATTTTGTCCTCGCAAAAGGTTTGCGATGGTGCTTTTGTTAGGCTGCTCAATACTCTTACACTGCTTCACAGGTTGGTAGCTTCATCTGTCCGTGAAGGTACAGAGCAGAATGAAGCATCAATGGCAAACACTAAACTTTTAATTCAATAACTCATTTAGTAGCAAGAGTTTACCAAAGTTTGAAAAAAACACTTTATGACTGAATCACAGTCTTGATTCTTATAAGCCCAGATTTTAACCAGCCTACTGGTTTCTACACTGCCTATTCATTTGTGTTCATTGTAGGCTATATTTTTGTAACTTATGTCAGAGTAGTGTCTAAGCCTACCACAAAAATTCATTCCAACCCTTTTTTTTGCAGTGGCCTTTCCATGCAGATGCTCCGCAGCGAAGCTGGTCCCTGATGAACCCGACGGGGACGAGCCAGGAAATGAAATGCTGAGAATCTCAGGCTTGAGCTGGAAGGCAGCCAGGGCACACTCCGAAAGCAGGCAGCGAGGCTTCTGCCTTGAATGTAGGTCACCGCTCACTTATGGAAATTCACTGCTCATGTGAAGAGTGCCATGAAGCAGCGCTTTAGGGAGAGGAGGCAAACGTGTAATGCTTTCTGTGTGATAATTACAGCGGTGCGAGGGGGAAGGCTCCCGATTTGCTTTGGCTTTCTCTACTCCATTTTCACTACCTCTGGAGAAGCGAGGCATATGAGTGTCTGACATCACTAGAGAGATTCCTCGAGGGCACATTTCACATGGAAGCATAGTTTAAATACAAAATTTCTTGACAGAAATGAGGCATCTGTCTTTTGTCTTTTTTAACAGATTACACTCAAGAAGTTGTTCCAGGCTGAACTCTATTGTCAAAGCGAGGAGCTGCCTGTGAGCTAATCTCCCCATTGCCTGCAGATCCCTCCCACAAGCCTGCCCGCAGCATTTAATGGGGATCTTTCTTTGCTTGTGGAATACGAACACGCACACACAGATATGCATTGTGGAGATCTGACTTCTGATGGGCTCTACTGAAACCAACTGCAGAGCATGCTTACTGTTTGCATGTAACCACAGAATTACATATGCTTGGTATTGTGCTCTGAAAGTAAGGAATAAAGAAGTAGTTTGGTTAAAACTAGAGCCGACAAACCTTTCTTTGTTTTTTATTTCACTGAGTTGTCATAATCATCAGAAGAACACCCTCTCTCTTGTATCTCATTTAACCCCAGGACAGTAATGCCCACTGTCACTTCTCCAACCCCTGTTTGGAGCTCCATCACCAGTCACTTAATGCCCTGCTCTGCTGCCCGCTGTCATCGCACTGTGCTGTCATCCTGCACCTTCGATATACCTTAATGCATCTCAGGCACGATGATGCAACTGAAATGTAACTGTTCAAAAAGAGATCTCAAGAGAACTCACACTAAAAGACTTGTACTGGTGCTTCAGTCTCACAGATGAAGCAACCGAGGTCTTTCATATTGGCGATCTGTTCTGAAAAAACAGCATCTTCTGTTATTAATGATCCTGTTCCCGCCTTTCCATCCTCCACACTGTATAACCTGTCCCTGTGCATTTATACTGCATGTTTTTATTAGTCCCTGCATGCATTCCTCTCTGTTACACTAAATCTTATGATAAAAATGTCTTTTCCATCCATCATACCACTAACAGTAGCATTTTCCAGGAACGCACTCCTGACAAATAATGCAGTTTGGCTGTATGATGCGCATCAGCACTAGGATTAGCTCTTCACTGTAGCTTTGGGCCTGAATCAGAAGTTGCCCCATGTCTGTGACAACAGGTACTAGAAAAAAAGAGCCTCCTATCCACCAGCAGAAGAGGGTCTGTAAAAGGAAAGGATGCTGCTTGGCAGACAAAAGTCAGACATCAGGCCCCAATCTCATACTGTCTCAGTTCTGGCTTGATGTCATGATTATTTCATCTTGCTGAGAAATACTGTTGTTAGAGAGATGGTGCATCTCAGTTCAGTCGCTCTGAGCTGAGAAGAGAAACTCATGCAAGTGAGTTTCAGATCCCAAATCTCATACATATTCAATATAAATTTTAACGCAACTGTCAGGACAAAATATTTTACTGGCCAATGACCAGTTCTGAAGAAATACATCTAGGATTTAGGGAGGATGTAGGTACCCACATCCAAAATTACACTGCAAAAAAACCCACTGGCCCTGACTCTTAGGAAATTTTTTTCCTAATACTTACTGTTTTAAATTCCTCTAGCCCTAGAGATGCGTCTCTGAGCACGCCTAGAAGTGCCGTGCTGCTAACCTGGTTGAACAGTTTGCCATCTGAGCCTGATCAGGATTCACAGATTGGAATACAAATTCTCCGTTCTATCTGTTAGCAGTCAGACAGACAAACTTTCCAGTTCCTCCTTGGCTTAATACAGCTAGTTACAGTGTTTCTGAAAATGGCCAGCTTTTCATTGCAGGAGCCAGACTCAGCCACAGCTCTTGCTGTGAGATAATAAATACTGAATTGCAGTTTTGCTTCTGGAAGGCAGTGTCACTTGTGCTCCAATAAAAACCCCCACCGTAGCCAAAGTCTGGGCTCCAGCACTCAGCTCTGCAGTATCTTGGTAAACCACTTAACCTCCCCACACCCTGGGTTGCTGAGCTGTGGGACAGGTATGCTATGGACTCATCGGATGCTGAGAAATTCCATTCAGGGTTTGTGCAATGATGCATACAAAGAACTGTCAGTAGGACTTGTCTACAAAGCCTCTACCTCCAAAACACAAGCCTCCACCTATTTAGCACAGGAATAGCTCCATTAGATGATAATATCAGGAAGTGATTGTATTTTATTCAGACACCTATAGGAGAAGGGTATGATAATATGTGGTTATTGTGCAAAATTAATGAAACGCCCTAAGATCCTTAGTGGAAAGAGCTGAAAGAACCTGAGTTCTCAGAGGGTAAATTATTTATGATCCACCCATCTGAATTATTTATCCTCCATTAATTTCTATGCCCTACAGAGAGATTTCTATTATGCAGCCCTAGTTGTCTAAAAGTTGGACATCTAGTCAAAGTTGATTGTCTAAGGTCACTCGATAGTGGAAATATGGGCAACTCCAGAGGAAGAGTCACCCCTCCTACCTTAGACACCTCCCTTAGACTCTCCACATTGACCAGAGAAGAAGTTGAGATGCCTAGCTCAGACTAGACAGCTACCTTCAAATGCTAAATCTGTGCAGGGCCCACCCTGGGTATGCAATTAGGTCTTGGGTAGGCAATTAGGTGCATCAGTGAGCCTGTTGCTGCCCCACACTCCCCTCCAGTGCTGGGCTGGGGCTTGTTGCAGGCAGGGCCCCCTGCCCCTTCCTGCTCCCACTGCCAGACTCGCTCCAGAGCCAGAGGCACCTGGCCGAGGCAGCACGCAGGCTGAGTGATAGCAAGAGATTAATGATTTGGGAAAGACAATGGAGATGGGGTGAAGGGGAGAGAAGAAAAGAGATGGAGAATGAGAAGAAGAAAGCAAAAATTCAAGAAATGGAAATCAGCTGCAGGAAAGACAGCGGTAAGGGGAGAAGGAAAGAAAGGAATAAAAAGTTGTTTGGGAGAAACAAAAAAAAAAACCCAAACGCCATTTGCAGCCATCATTTAAGGTTGGTGCTTGGCACTCCATGCAGGAAGATGGATGGGTGCATGACCAGGCAGAGCCATCCCCCAGAGCGGGGCAGGCGCTCTCATCTCCTCTGCCCAGCGCTGCCCGGCTTTCCTAGCACTCTGCCTTCCTCCGAGAGGCTTACTTAATGAATCACATTGACAGCCAGGCATCGTAAATCACCTCCTGTCACACAGCTCTCACACTTCCATACTCGTATACGCTCATTCATTACCGTGGCTGGGCATGTCAAAAATAGGGCTGCCAAAGCAAAGCTGTTGGAGGGAGGAGAGGCACTGCTGCCCCATCTGCAACCCAGTGCACGCTGCTCCCCATCCTTGAGAGAACAGCCTCCACAAGGCACTTAGGGGAAGGGCAGGAGGATAACCGGCACTCAGATGTCCTGACTATGCAGATTTATATTTGGAGGCTGTTACAAATAAAAAATATTTTAAAGCAATCACATTAATCAGGGCTTTTTTATGCATTTGCTGCAATGAGACACAAATGAAAAGAGTCATGAATGCATACTGAATGTAAAGGTTAATCGAAGGCATCTTCTTCTTTTGGCAGCTATATCCTTCTGCTGGTCTTTGCCAGGAAATATTCACTTCATTGTTTCTCTTTTTTTTTTTTTTTAAACGATATATGTCCAACCCCCCATTCTCAGGTTTTCTAAAAATTAGAATTATATCACACCCATTTTAAGTACCTGGAGAAGAAAATGGTGAACCTGTAACATTTCAAAGCTACTTTGACAAATGGGTTTTCATCTTAAGTAGTTTTGACTGAGACTTTTCTATATGTATTATAAAAAGCGCTGACTGATCCTTTGTTGCAGACATTGAATGTAATCCCTTTAAGAAAACCACCTGAGCTAGCAGAAAACCGCAGAGCAGTCCCAGCCCATCAAGAATCTGTACAGGCCTGTTGATATATCTGTTCTGGGGACATTATCTCCTACACACTGCCCAGCTGGGAAGCATTTGGAAATATTTTATGGACCGATTCAGCATTAAACGGTGGGTTGATTGCAGACTGCAGTGCAGGATAGGAGCACCTAAGCCAGCTTTCGACAAGCCCATGCCAATTTAAGATGCTGTTTACCTGGTAACATTCACTTTGGGGAGACACAGATGTTGCCAGCGCTCTCATTCACCCGAGTAGATCACCCCACACAGCTTCAGTCACAGCTAAGTGGTCACAGAAGGCCTGGTGCAGAATTTGCAAGAGAAGCATTAACTCAAAGCACCACAATTCAGCTGGACAATGTCCCTTTCTCTCAGGGCACTGCTCCTGTTGGAGGTGGAATGGATCTGTCTGTGTGGGGTAAGGTTTGTAGGGCCTCCCAGTGGGGCAAGGCTTGTAGGGCTTCCCAGACCCTCCTGCTGCTGTGAGCCAGTGCTGGGACAAATCCAAGTGGTGATGCTCGGTCCTTTGGTATAGCAGCAGTGCTGACCTTGGCTCCACTCTCTACCGTAAGCAGCACACTTCCCATAAGTCATTAATTTTTAACTTTCTTCAGTCTCTGGCAGGAACTGAATTGCTGTAAAATAACTCATACTGAATTTCAAAAAGAGGCTGAGATAAACCAGGAAATCACCTTTCCTTATTGAAAGGATTTTACTCTCCAAGACCAAGTAGGTCTGTGGACACCAAGTGGACTGTTTTCACATCCCACCATCTCTGACCTTCCTTTCTAGCTTCACATTGTTTTTTTCTCATCACAGAAAAGGTCTCTAATAACTTTCTTCTTCATCTTCTTATGTCATTTCCAAACTTAGCTCTCTGAATTTTCATCTTGTTTAAATTTCTCTGCTCTGCTGGTGGACTCTTTCTGCTACTAGGAAGGTGTAAGGGGTAAATGAGGTGAATAACAGTTTAACCCTACAACGTAGTTGTGCTCTTCCAGCCCAGCCCTGGTTCTCAGTCTCAAAATTCTTCCATTAAACCTTCTCCTTCAGACTTAAAATAGATGCAGTTAACATGCCCAAAATTTTGCTAGAAAAAGGCAGATTTCTGAGTTTCTTCTGGCCTGGTGAGGTAAAAACCTACTTTTGGCTCTGTTCTCAAGACACATCAGGTGATCATGCTGGTAGATCTTCACGTGAAATGAAAGTGAGTTTCCATCTTGGTTTCTCATCCATGTTTAGACTCTCTCTTTTAAAATTTCTAATTCATCTAGTAAGTTTACATGGAAAGTATAGATGAGATCAAAAGCCTACTTTGGGTGCTGTGCTTTGTCCATGCAAAGCAGTAGGATTTATAATCTCACTGTTTTTTCTTCTTACTTACTGTGGCTTTAAAGGCAGTAGATACCATTGAAGCACATTATCTACATCTGCATTATAAGCATTACTCATGCTGCCCCAAACACTCAAGGGAATTCAGTGGTGACATTAAGCTGGCTGCAGCGCAGCAGCAGAAGGTAAGGTCTTCTGCATCTGAACTTAGACACGAGGCATGTCTGTCTGTTGTTCTTGTGCCACAGGGCTCTGCCCTCCAAGCAGGGATAAAATACTACTTCAGTC
Source organism: Pygoscelis adeliae (assembly GCF_000699105.1). Lineage (NCBI taxonomy): Eukaryota > Metazoa > Chordata > Aves > Sphenisciformes > Spheniscidae > Pygoscelis > Pygoscelis adeliae. Next base: position 5,822,681 of record NW_008825619.1, on the reverse strand, counting down.
ACAGGATGGAAAGATTCCCTACTGTGCCAAAAACCCCAACCCCCTGGCAGGGGCTGGCAATTTTGCTGGAAGTCTTGATGATGACAGCTTGCCTATCCAGATCAGGAAAAGGTAGATGGGTGGAGTAGCCCTGTGAAGCCTGTATAACACATGTTGTTAATAACCGGCTCAGGAGATGGTTTCCATCTTCCAGGCAGTTTGATAATCACTTTTCACAGCACTTAAGCTGGAGAAGGTCAGGATTTCTTTTGATGAAATTAGATTGGTAGGCTGTGGAGAAATGCAGTTTCCTTGAAAATTGAACAGTTACTGAAGAAGACCAATTTTAGTATAACTTTGATCAGGAAAGGTTTGTTAGATACAGAGTGGGAAGTCTCACCTAAGAATGCTTCTGTTTTAGTGATGGAATACAATTCACATTTCCTAATTAAAAAAAAAAAGAGGAAAGAGGAGAAGAGTAAAAGGAGAGAAGGGAAGGGCAAAAATCTCATAAATGCTGGAGACCATGGCCTATTACATTTGAAATTATTGTGCTGTGAAAGTAAAAGTTTGTTCTGTTCTGCTTAGGAATTTAGGTTCATAAGACAAACAGCATTGCTCTGTTTAAATACAGCTTTTCAATGGAGCAAATACGTTTGTAAACATCACAAGCTGTGCTCTAAGAATCCTTTATTCTGCCAAATTCTTAGTTTCTTTGGGCATCTCCTATTATCTCTTTAGTGGACACTAGCTAACCAATCTGCTATGTAAACTGTTTGTCTCACTGGTGGTGTAGGATAAAGTACAGCCATCCAAGATGTCTCTCCACCAATATGATGACTCAGAACTACTTGTATGACTTATGTGCTGCTTGTCCCCACAGATATTTTATTTTTCTCCACGGCTGCATTTCCAGATTTTATCTTATTGCCACTTACCATACTATTTGTTGTGTGGGTGTATTGCTAGTGAACAAAGCCTAATTAGATTTACTTTACAAATGCTGTGAGCTTAAACTGCAGTAACCACTCTGAAAGTTATTATGCCTTATCAATGTGCATATACTAGGTTCCTACCCACACGCCTCTTGCAGAGCTGCAGGTCTGCAGACGGGCTTTGGCAGTGCTTTAGGCTGCAGTCCCTTTCTCCTGCTCAGCTAGTACAAAAGCCTAGGCAGAGAGTAAGACATCCATATATGTTTGGGAAGCTGAATCAACGGGTCCAAAAGGAATTTAACCGATATTCTGAGTTTGTGTGTGCATGCATAACCATGGTGTATATCAGCAAAGAGGTTCTTTATACAAAAAAATCCTTCTTTCTCTTTTCCATCCTTTCCCCACCTCCACTGGCCACAGCTCAAGGGTACAGTAAAGGTCACCTGTAGCACATTAGAGGAGTTGGAGACAGGGCTACAGCATATCAGAGTCTACGTGTTTTGCTCTGGCGGAGCAGCCCATGTGGAGCTGGTACGAGGCGACACCACTCCCGGGGACAGTTCAGAGCTACCTTCCCATTGGCAGCCTCCCACCCTGTCCTTGCTTTTCTGCTCTGACAGCCAGCACACCTCAGAGCCTGGCTGTGCTGACAACTTCTAACAAAGCCTTTTGAAAATTAGTATGGCCATTTCCATCCAGGAACCATGTGAGCTTTACTCAGGACATACACTGAGGTACATGAGACCTAGCTCTGGGAATACAGAGATGGTAATTGTCTTCAGCTAGTGGGGAATTTTGCCCCCCATCATTTTTCTGTTCAGTTCCTATTACAATTTCTGTCATCTCCAGACAAAAGAGACCTTTAATTCTGGCAGATAGCATGGAGGAACTAGGAATCCTTGTTCCTCATTACAGCGTTAGACTTAGCAGTCCCCAAGCTGTTATGAAACACTGCAGAGGGGTCACAACAGGAAGTACAACCATCAGCAGCAAGTAAAATAAAGGCTTTCCTTCCTATTCTAAGATTTCAGAACTTCCTTATCCTCCAGCTCGAAATCCTCTTACAGCTTTTGCATTTATTGAAGGGGTTTTTTTTTTTTCTTTTTCTTATTTCTGCCTGGGCCATGTTAAGGACCCACCACCTGCTCGCTCCTACGGCATCCTCAATTTGCATGAAAACCAGGCAGAAGGAAAATAAAAGATGCAGCTTAATCAATCCTCAGAGGAGACCTTGAAGCCTCTGGTCAAAGGTCTGCAGACTGCATTAGGTACTCACTTCCCTGGCTCCATCTGAGCTCCTGCCGCAGCTCTGTGTCTCGTTCCTCCAGTCTCATTTCTCTTTTTCTAATTAGACATGGTGCTGCCATTCAGGATGGAAAGTAATCTCACAGCCTATTTAATATGTACCTGTTGACTCCCACACAACAATTTAATCAGAATTTGATAGGGTTTGAAGGCAATCCGTCTGTTCAGAGGCCAAACAAATAAAAGCCGTCTGAGAAACTGCTCTCAAAACCCAGAAGAGGGATTATTTCCAACTAGGTGCAAAGCCTGGGTCAGATCCTATTCATTTTATTTATATGAGCAGTCAAACCATGAATGGAACGACACGACTGAGCTAGGTAAGCAGGATCCAACCTATTATTTTCAGCTCCCTGAATACCCCTAGTCCTTATTCATCGAGAGTCCCAAGGACCTTTTGACCACAATCAGACAACACAAGCAGCAAGTTTAAGCACGGGATTATCTGAGCAGTTAAAGTTAGGCACATGCTTAAACGCTTGCTGAGTTAAAGTTCAGAGCAGCTCTTGAGGTTTGGTCTTCCCTGCTCTCATCTGTGGACACTGAGGAAAGTCTTTGTGAAGACGTGGCTGCTTCTAGCTTTCACACAGATTAATACGGTACAGTCCATAATTTTTTTGTCAGCTGGGGAGATTACTGTGTGTGGGAACTTCTCAGGCTGCACAAACAGAACAAAAAGCAGTGACCCCCACTAGCTGGATTTCTTTTCTCTCCTTCAAGGCTGACTGTCTGCATGGGCAGAGATGTAAAAGGACTATTGCATAAATCCCAGGAGGATGGATGAAAAAGCGGGTTCCCGGGTATGTTGCAGCCAAGTACCACTGCTGGGGGCAGCAAAAGAGATGGCTGCAGCTCCCAGCCAGGGCTGTGGGCAGGAAAGGGAGCCCGGCAGCGCAGGCAGCATCCATGCATGGTGCCGGAGCAGCATGCCTACCTTCACTCGCACAACGTGTGTTCGGCACCCTGTTTTAGCAGGCAGGTACACCATTGCTCGATCATTTGGAGGAAAAAGATGGGAAAAACATAACGTCTGAGCCAGGCTGAAGCAGATGCCCTTTTTACTTTATCCTTAGCACTCTGAGGAAACTAATACTTGAACCCACTCCATAGACAGCTGACAGGTTGCAGGCAACCTCTCTTGTCCCCACTATGTACTTCCATAGCGCTCAGCTTTTGTTTCAGGGTCCAGTAGCTACTCCAGCTGGAACAGCCCTCAGGGCCTCCCATTGCAAAGTAACCTCTGCAGCTCCAGGATTATCTGGCTGGCAGGGGCCACGGCCTGTTGGTTTTCCCTTTACCAGGCTCCTCAGGCAGGATGCAAAACGAAGCAAGGGGGAGGGCAGCGGGATATAGGGTAAGCATGTACCACAGCCTCTCAAGGTTACCCAGCGGCTATTATTAGCCCTGAGTTGTTGATCCAGCAGCCATTTATTTGTCTCCGTAGGTCAGGTACAGACTGCAGGAAAGCTCACAAAGGAGTGAGCGGTGATGGACAAACTCGCAGCTCTCCTTCAGAGGACAACGAGAAAACTGTGACCCGGACGGGTCAGCCTTCTTCAGCCTCCTTCAGCCTCTGTCCATCCTGGGCGAATAGGCAGCGGTGCTGGTTTGCTAGGAAATGCTCAGCAAAGGAAGGTAGCAATAGAAACTCTAAATTGTGTTTTCTTCAACGGCCAGTATAAAAATGCCCAAGGCCTCAGGATTCAATTGACAAAATCAAACCCATAACATTGCATACCCCTTAGTTAGCCCATTGCCTCAGATTTTGTAGCCTTTATATTACGTTGCAGACACACATTCACCCACCCGCACATGCACAAATCTAAGAACAGATGTTCATTTTGCAAACAGCTGTTCTGCTTGAAAATGGCATTGCCTTGGCTACCTGTCCCTACCCCAAAGTGAAGATTGCTCCCTGCGCTCCACAGCATACGTAGAAAGAGGGTTCGTGCGAGCTCCCCCTCATCCTCTTCAGAAAAAAAGCACTGGGGTAGTTCACCTTGCCCAGGAGGATGCTGATTTACAGGACAGGTAATGCAGTGAAAATTAGGCTATTTGAAAATGTTGCAAATTAGGCATTCAGAGTCTCCAAACCCTGTTACAAAACTTGGCCCTTGAAATTTATCAATCAGAAATTCTCCATACTACCACTAAATGATTCAGAACATCTTATTAAAATCTCACCGTGAAGTAAAATGGTGCTATGCACAGACAGCCACATTTTTTGCAAATCCACTCTCAGACTTGACTCCAGTTTTGTACATTATCACTGCTTGTGTCTACAGTTATGAAAGTTAGCAAGACTTCTCTCTCCCAGCAAATTTGAAGGAACAATACCTGACATGAAGAATCCAGTGACCCAATTTAAGTACAGCACTGAAAACCATCAGGTCATTGAGCTTCTTACAGTGTTCCTTGTTAATACGCAGCTTCTTTGAATGCACTATATAAAACAAGGGTAGCAAACTTCACACAAAATAGTAGCACTACAAAATGCAGCTGGGTTAAAAAATAATGGATCTTTCTTGAGATAGGTGCTTGCCTGCAAAATTTCAACTGAACAGTAAGCTTTGTGGATAAATTAATTTTTTAGCAGATATAAGCATCTGAAATAGGAGGACTTTAAAGAATAGCAGGCATAATTTGCACATCCAGAAGATGTATACACTTATCCATAGAAATTCAGACAGTGCTTTCAGCAAGTCACTCCAAAATACCCTTTCTTCCACATTTATCTTTTTTTTTCCCCTCTTGGCACTCCTGAATATCCTTTAATATTCTTATGAGTTTGTCTGCTTGTGATTCTGATGAAAAAATAATCTTTTCAATCTAAGCTGAAATAGAATGAATTAAGCCCAAGCCGCATTGATATTAGCATGAAAATGATGCTTATGAAGTCAGTGTGATGCTTATTGTAAATGGTCGTTGCAATACAGCATAATATTTTGCAGGTTCAAAAAAGACTAAATTTTTATTGCAAAATACCATTTTTATTACATAGGTATGTATTGTACTGTAGTGCTGAGTGCATTCATTAAAAATATCTATGAAGCATTATTTTTTCCATATTTTTTGTAGCCAATATTGCTTCCATAGTCTGCAATTGCTCATCACCAGCAATTATTCCTAATATCTTTCAGCCACCTAGCTGTTCAGCTAGACATATGTAAGATAGGACACACCTCACTGAGGAATGAGCTATGTTTTAAGGTCTTTTTTTTCTTTATGAAATCTCCTGTCTAGAGACACACTGAACTGATTTTGAACTCCTGAAAGAAGAGGGAGGTAAAGAAAGAGCAAGCAACATGGTGAATGAGTTGGTTAACAGGGCGATCCAGAGCAACAGTTCAGGTCTCGTCTCCTAAGGTACACTGGTTTGCAGTTCATTTCTATAATCGCTAGCTCTTCAAGTTGGCAATGACCCTCACCATTCCTTTGTGTTTACAGCAAAAAAAAATAGTTCTTTCCCAGTCTGTTAATACAGATTATCAAACCTCTCTCTCCAGTCTATGTCTGAAGTGTAGGTGCCCTGAAAAGGGCTCATGGCTTGAGTGTTTCTCCTTCTAGTGCGCTTCATTGCACATAAGTTGGCAATCACCATGTGTGAGCTCATCTTATCTCATAAGCTACGCAGGACCGGGCCAGTTCAGTTCTTCTGTGATATCTTTGAGAAAACCCCAAGAGCACTAGAAAGTATAAGTCATCATTTGTTAAGGGACTGCCCTCTATTTGAATGATTTAATTACTTATAGACAAGCAGGCAGGCTGGATCACCGAGGCTGCACCTAGCCTAGCGCACCCTCACCCAGCTCACCCTGGGGCAACGCGCAGACGCCCCAGCTGCTGCTTCCACAAAACCCAAGCACAAGGTGTCCCAACCATGGGAACTCTTCCGGAGGACAAGGCACCCAGAGCTCAGTGTTGTCTGAGGCTCAGTCCACCACCATGCCGTAGTCACAAGTAACAGGCAGGAGAAGTGTAATCCAGCCCACGGGTCATTGCCTTCCCCACAAGCCACAAAAGCCTTTTCAGCATACTAGTTCAAATACAAGGGCCAGTCCTACAGATTTACAGAGAAAATGAGAAATCAAGTGTAAGCATTACCATTCCGGGTGCCTGTGTTAGCAGTGAGTTTATAAAGTGCCAATAGAGATTTCTCCCCTCTATTTGTGCAAAGTTTGCATTTTCCCTCTGCCAGTAGTCCCTCCTAATCCAATGGGGAAAACCAGTTTATGGCCCTAATTCAGGTAGTTAGTTTAACCTTGAGCAAATCAGCAAGGCATGCCAAAATAGCTCTCAGCACTGCCCACCCAACTTCTCATCTCTAACTGTGGCCAGACTCTCAGGCTAAAGGCAAAGGTAGAAATCCCCTCACACATCTTCCCAAAACTGGTTACTCATTACGGAGGAAGCAGGCAGGTGATGTTTCACAAGTTTAGTTTCTAAATCCAGGACTGCCTATATCACTATCCTTATCCTCTAATTTCAGTCATGCTTCTTCCCCTTTAGTATGCACTCTCTGAGTAATGTATTTAGAAGTAATCCTACTCTTCCCTAACTTTCTTTTTGCTAAGCTAAATAAGCCAAGATCAAATAATCTCATCTCATTAGTTACTCTTAGTTCGATATCACCTTGGTAGCTTTTCTCTGCTCCCGTTTCAGTTTAAATTGTTTTTTTTCTAATATAAAGCAACTCTAATATTCTCCGAGTATTCATAGAAACATAGACTCATAGAATCATTAAGGTTGGAAAAGACCTCTAAGATCATCAAGTCCAACTGCCAACCCAACACCACCATGCCCACTAAATCATGTCCCTAAGTGCCGCATCTACACATCTTTTAAATACCTCCAGGGATGGTGACTCAACCACTTCCCTGGGCAGCCTGTTCCAATGT
>NW_008825619.1:5797630-5814560 GCF_000699105.1 Pygoscelis adeliae | reverse complement strand
CAGCCTTTCCCTCATCCGCTAGGCGGGTCACCTAGTCATAGAAGGTTGGTCAAGAGGGACCTGCCTCTCATGAACCTGTGCTGGCTGGGCCTGATCCCCTGGTTGTCCCGCACATGCCTTGTGAGTGCCCTCAAGATGAATCGCTCCATAATCTTCCCCAGCACCGAGGTCAGGCTGACAGGCCTGTAGTTCCCCGGATCCTCCTTCCGGCCCTTCTTGTAGATGGGTGTCACATTGGCAAGCCTAATTCATACATATGCATTGTACTAAAGCTTCCTTTTTTTCTGCTGAACATGCTTGGATTGATGCATCATAGAAGTACAGCAATGTAGGTTTGGAAAAGGACCTCCTGGGACTACACCCGGCATTCAGTCCTGCTCCTCAGTCCCTAGAGATTGAATCCCAGCAGTATCACACTGGTGGTTCACAGATCTTCAGCCACGAATCCACATTCCCCCTGTCTTCCCTGCTGCCTCTGACACAGGGACCCTGCTTCTTGTGAGTCCATGGCCATGGCTTTGCAGTTCATGCTTCTACAATTCACCCTGTTCCTGTTGCTCTAATTCACAGGGTCCTCCAGTCCTCCCTGAACAATGCTCCTGTCCTCTTCAGCATCAGCGACCCTGTGTCACTTCATATTGCTGACAAATATCTTAAGTTCTTGTACCAAGGTCAATAATGAAAGAATTGGATGGAGATGGTTTCCAAACATGTCCCTGAAGAATGCCACTGATAACCTCGCTCACCTTGGCTCCCCTTGACATGCTCACCTGCCCCCCACTCTAATTCCTGTGCAAAACCCACTCACCTCATTACATAAATGCTTGCAATTACAATTTCAGCAATGCTTAAGGCCCATGAACTTATTCACAGAAAGCACAGAAAACAAGTGTTCAGTAAAATATTCTGCAGGGTTTAAAAACACGTTTTTTTGTTTTTGATAGAAGTAATAATGAAAGCAAGACCTCCTCTTGTAATCTAGGGCAAGGCTGATGTAGGAAGCTTTATTGTTTTAATTCTTCTAAATTAAAAATCAGAAGACTGAAATAAGAACTTATAAAGTATAAATATAACTTTGCTTGTTTTCTGGTGCACTCTAAAATGACTGAAGCCAAGCTATCTCTACTCAATATAAATAATATTAAGAGTAATAAGAATAATGCACTCTCAAATGCATTATTGACAACAGTAAATAATATGCAAATAATGAGAATAAAAAACTAGAGAAAAATTATTGAATGGAGTAAATATCTTTAAAAAGTTTAACTTTGGTAAAACGATTGTTCTGCTATTCTGCAGCTACTGAGTATGACTTAAAAGGAAAGTCATGTACTTTAATAGCACCTTGGAAATTGTCATATAGCAGATATTTATTGAAACTTCTTCCATCCTCCTCTATTTCTCACTCTCTTTGTAAGACTTGGAAATAAATTGGTTTTGTAAACTGTAAGTGTGAGAATTCTAAAACAGCTAATCTTCACAGGATATTACAGTCATAAATTACCTTTAAAAAACTTGGGGCAGGAATCTGGTATAGGAATCAATACATTATTCAGTTATGAGAAACTACCTCCAGAAGCTGTTATTAATGGGAGCAAAGAGCATTAGTCAATGAGTTCTTCTGATATTGCATTATTAATACTCAAAATGCAAATTTTCTGAAACGAAACTGCAGCAAAAAAAAGGCAGTAGGATATCTGATTCGTGCCAGCCACAATATGAAAAGAAATACATTTTGCATGCAGCACTATTGTATCTGCGAAAATTGCCACCAAATTGCCACTGAAAACATCGTCATGCTTTTGTTCAGTTTTATATTTATTTACTAAACCACTTATGAAGGTCCACAATCAACAGTCTTTTCTTAAATTATCTAAAAATACCATTCAGTGAAATTCTCAGATCATTTCCTATTAAAACACAAAAAGGCAGTTTTATAGTTAGAAAGCAATAGATTTATAATTGCATGTGAAGTTTGGCAGCTCTGACTATGGGATAGAAACAGGGAGCTGACTTTTGTGGGTATTCCTTCCATTGTCCCTAAAGCTATCTCTCCCTATCTTTCATAAACATTGCTTAGTGCTCTTTCCTGACAGGCGGGGAGGCTCTGAGTGGAGCCCGGCTGAAATACAAGGTCCAAATCAGCGGACCTCAGCCTTCCTCCTGTCAAGCGGTCACAGGTTTCCCCTGCCAGCCTTTTTCTCTTTAAGTTCTTTATTATTTGCACATTGCGCTGCTTCAGACAGTGCTTTGTCAAGCAAAACAGTGTCTACTGCTCCTAATATTTTCTATCCTCCCCTGCCTTTACAGACCTCTCCTCTGTTACTGGTAAAAGATCACGTCTTCGGTGACTTGATGCAGAGAGGGCTTTAACTTAACACGCTTACAGCCAAGGAAACTTTCTGCCCCAGTGTTGAAGCTTTGCCTCACCCCCTTCAGAGGCAGCTGGCATTTATTTAAGAGAGTTGAGGTTTTAACGTAGGTCACTATAGGTGTAGGACTCCCCAGTTGCCTTTGCCAGCTCAGCATCACCTCGCTGGGCCCCTGGGTGTGCTTGCAGCCGCACCAAGAACCAGGCTGATCCTCTCTGCTGTGGTTGTGAACCGCTGCGGCTCCAAAGCCCTCTCTCTACTCAGGGCAGGTTTCACCAGAAATTGAGCGAGCACAGTGAAAATGAGTGAACGCGAACCTTTTTACATCGTGCAGTTAAAATATACACGATTCATTTATTTCACAAAGGGGGGAGGATCCAGTTCACAGATTAACACCGTCGAAGTTAGCAATTCAGGTGGCCAAATTCAGAGGCGTGGGGCAGAGTGTGGGGAAGGCGGCCGCGGGCAGCACCCTGCTGCCTGCACTGCCAGGGACACGGCAGGGCAGCAGGAGCCACAGGCAGGAGGAAGGGAAAAGCCACAGCAACGAGCCACCCTCCTCCTCCCCACACCTCTCCCAGATCTCTGTGCGAAATACCCCAGCGCATGTAGGGTCGATAGGGTGCTCTGATTCAGTTCCCCTGGTGAAATGCTGGTTTTGGGTAGACAGTGCAGCCTTAGTGTAAAGGGTTGGAGCAGCTGCTGAGCCCCAGGTGAGAAACGGGGGCAGATGTGGCTCTGTGCAAATTTTAGGTGCCCCATTACTGTGATCTGGATCTGCAAGATGAGACTGGTGGAGGGAAAGCCGAGGAGACAGCGAGGGGCTGCCACCGGCCCCAGGCATTCCGATCCCCGCTCTTGGGTTCAGGTGGGCTGGCAAGGCTCCTTTTCTTGCTCTGGGCTCCTTTTTACGGAAATTCTAAACTTGGCATTTTTATTTTCATATTCAGGGTAAATGAAGAACAATTCAGTGATTTGGACATATCTTTGGAACGAGTCATTTTTAATCACTTCCTCCTTTATTTGATACAAATGCGGCATCTCTGCAGATTGCTGGCTTTCTCTGAACTCAAGCTAGCAGCAGTAAAGACGAGCAGCCATCTCTCGCTTCCTCTCGCTGCTGAAAGCTATTTGCTAGCTCCTGCTGCTGCAGGAGCTATTTGCAAGCAAGTGTGTGCTGTGGGGAACAGAGTCACTTCCTTACCATGTTTGGCCAGAGAAAGAGATTGCACTAAACCCGGAAGCGCTCATCATTGTGCAGTTCAGGAAAATATTTTAAACATCTCTTTTGCCTTCCTGCTCCTTTTTTTTCCTTTTTTTTTTTTTTTTTTTTTTTGGTAGGGGAAGGTGCATATACTTGTATGAAAACAAAAGGCTGAGCCGTCTCAGACTTGTCTCGACAGTTTTGTTTGACAAAGTAGGATTCTGCGATTGAGCTGAAACTGGCTAAAATGTAGTGCAGGTTTTACCAAATGCTCTGAGGGTACATACTGAGCAAAGTGGTGGAAGGACCAAAGCACCTCATGTGTCCCTGCCTAAGTGAGGTTATACTGCAATTGACACAAAACCAACTAGGATGTGAAAGAAATTAAGCATTGAGCATGAAAGCAGTAAACACTGAGTGAAGGACTGCTTTAAAAAACTGTAGTTTTAGCACTCTTTACATGAAAATGAAATTAAAATGCAGTCATTTTCCATTTTCAAGTAAGCTCTGCTGGGATGTGTACTGCTAGCTGGACATCAGCTTTAAATGCTATCAAAGCTGCTACTGATGGCTTTTTTTTTCTGTCTCATAAAAGGTCAATGTCTCAAATAATTCAAATTAGTCTTGCACCTTGGGAGCGGAGTGCCTATTAGTGTTTTTCTTGGTGTAAGCAGCACCCACGGATGCATACGAACACCCTGGGGTCTGAGTCCCATCACTTGCTGCTGAGTGCCCATTTGGCATGGGAAGCTGGTGTGAGCCCCTCTGCCACGTTTGTCTTTGGGCTTCCCAGAGCAAAAGGGTTCAGTGAGGGCTCAGTGAGTGCAATCAGAGCTGAAAACCTGGTGCTCAAGGTTTTGCTGGCACCACGAACAAGTGGCATAAGCCAGAGAAGGCCTCAGACTGAATTGCAGGGATCTAAGTAGGGCTGAAGGGTGCCAAGTGGGGCTGTTAGGGCATGTCCCGCAGGCTTCTCGGGAGGGGATGTCTCTCTTGTCCTAGCTGGATGCCCACGCCCCTCCTGTCCCCCACGCATGCCTCCTGCCCCACAAGCAATGCCTATGGCAAAGCACGATGCCAGCACGACTGCATTTGCAGGAAATCAGTGCTTTTGCTTTCAACGCACCTTTTCCTAGCAGAAAAACAAGCGGGTGGTGAGAACGACCCGGTAGCAAGGGCCAGCTACGCGTGCCCGAGACACATGGCAGTTTTGTTCTGCTGCCTCGTGCCGGGCCTTTTGGTGCCTCCCTTTGCACAACCCTACAACTGCAGCAGGAAGTCTGCAGCGAGAGGAAATCCATCCCTTTCCCAAGGACAGCCCCACATGTGTTGGGGTACTTTGGTTTTTTCCTCCCACAGGACTGAGGCTTGGGAAGGTGTGCCTGCTGCGTTACTCATGTCAAAATCCTGGACTAATTAAATCCTCATCTATAGGTCTGGTTATGCTCTTGCCCTCTGCTGCAGGCTGGCGGTGCTCCCTCCCACGCGTGGGAGCAGTTCTGGTGAGAGCAGCCCTAGGGAGCAGGATGCCTGGAAAGCTGTTCCCCCTCCCCTGCCAGTCAGCAGGGCAGGGGCTCCATGCCTTACACCGCCCTGACATGCCATAGCGCAGGGGGGGTCAGAAAAATACCCCTCTCTGGGAAAGCAGTTGATCCAGCTTCTACCGGGGAAATATTTAAAAGGCAATTATCGGGAAGAAAGAGCGATTCTTTATTAATAGTAATAATAGTAACGGCAGCGGCAGCAACAACAGATTGCATTCATCATTCTCTGCACTGAAAAGCTTTTAGTGTCATCTGCGTTAGTTTTTACATGAACGGCTTCTGGGAAATTAGAGCTTATTGATTTCTCTGGGATTCCTACCATTCCCTGGGATTCAACCCTGTACGCCGGGTTTAGGAGAATCATCGCTCCGTGACCACAGCTGATTCACAGGGCAAGGTTGGTGGCTCCCCACCTCTGCGGATGCTCATGGCCTTCCTCAGAGGCCATGTGCAGACATGCGGAGCCCCAGAGTCTTGCCCAAGCTGTAGCTAGAGAGCAAACATGTGCCTCTGAGAAGAAGGTGTGAGTGTAAGGATTGTCCTCTGCAAGTCCCTGCAATGAGAAGGAGTGGAAGAAAGGCCTTTCTTTGACTACTGCTGATCCTATGCAAAGACAACATTTTCCAGCAAACTCTTTTTCCTGAGAAAATACTGCATTCTTCATTTTTTCCAAGTACCAGTCTGCAGAGAAGAGTTAGTCCTGTACCTAAGCTAGGAGTTTCCAGTCACTTTGGAGCTGGATCTTTCCTCCATCTTCCAGATGGTTGCTTTCCTGCTCTGAAACCTCAAACATTTTCACAGGATGAAAATAAAGATTCCCAACCCCATCTCGCAAACCTGTGTGGCACCCTCATGCCAGGGAGAAGTGTACTGCCAATGGAGGGACAAGGACAGCCTGACTGCTGCCTGTATTTACCCTCTGCGCCTCATCTGAGATCACGTGCCACCCCACCTCTTCCACCCTGAGGCTCAGTCTGGCCTTCAGCCTCGTCCAGTGCAGCCCCTGCCTCTTAAATTCACACGCAGTTTCCCCTCCTTTTCCTGTTTTTGCACACATTTTCTCCTCGCTTCCTGTCACACTTCAGTGCTCCCTGTGCTTGAGAGCAAAACCCTTGATAAACGTCACTCGTGGTTACTACCATGAGCACAAGACAGCTGAGGTTAACCATCAACCTTTGTTTGCATCCCATAAGCACCTAAAAGATGAGCAGCAGCGTTTTCAAGGACAAAAGGTTGAAAGCAAAGGCTTTGCAATGCCAATGGTGGCACCACCCAGTTCCACCGTCATCTAAGGGGTGGCTGAAAGCCTGGTCCTGACCACCACACCTGTGGAGGTTTTCTGGTGGATTTAAAGAGTAAGGAGATCAGGGAGCACCAGGTACAGCCATGTGTTATTTGTGTTGGCTTTTGCCTTCAGTTTATCATATCAAATATTACTCAGTTTATTGCCTGGCAGATTGATGGTCGCTCTGCGTGGCGGGTGGTGACTCGGTGGCAGCGCCCTGCCTGGGGACAGCACTGCGGTGGCTCCCCCACCTCCACAGCCTGAACCTACGCCCACAGGCTCGGGGACCAAAATGACAGGGGGGTGGGGACCGTGAGGAGGAAAACCCTGCTGGGTGGAAGCTGCAACATCCACTGCGCACCTACCCCGTAGCCTCTGAGTCATCTTGAAAGCGGCTCAGGTGGACCCCACCAGGCTCACACAGCCATTTGCCCAGCCAGGCGTCACCACCCTCATGGCGTGGCCACAGACCAAAGCCACCTTCCTATCCTCTCGGAACAAACAGGGTGAAACAGAGGCACTTCCAGAGAAGCACAGCCTGACTCATGTTGCTAAATACAGCCAACGGGGCAAGTTTCTTCCTTGTCTGCTTGTCTCCCGTCCAGAAGAAGAGCTCTTGAACCAGTTGGCCAGAAGCAGTGGCAGGGTTTAAGGTGTTGCTCATTGAGGTGCCTGACGAAACTGGCACAAACCACTCCAGGGTCCCTTAAATTACCTGTGACTCATCCCTCTATGAAGCCATGCCCCTTTCATGTTTATCTTTTTTATTGTTTTTTATACTTCCTGATAGTGTATCAGTTCTTGTGTTTTCTTAGACTTCCAGGTCAAGGGTTTCGAACTTGTTTGTCATTGTCTTGTGCAATAAAATTACATATGTCAGCTTGACAGCACAAAATTTTGGTTTTCAGTGAGGATTTCAATATTCCTTTCATCACATGTAGTTCTCCAAGTGTCTGAATGCTTATAGAGTCAGTACGAATTTCCTGTGTTTATATGGAATGGATTATATGCATTTTCCTCCTAGCATATCCAAAGTTCCCTCTTCATGGCCTCTCACTCCATCATTTCATGGCCTTCCTGTATGTGAACCCTTAAACCTAACCCTTAAACATTAGCCTGGCTGAGCTAGTATTTTTGGCTTATGTTTTATTTTGCATAACTCTGGAAAATAGGGCTGGAAGGAGCTTTGAGAAGTCATGAGGTAGATAGAGACAACTCGGGCCAAATGTCTTTTAAATTAAGATCAAATGTTAAGTGACTCTGCAAGCTCACAGCATCCTGGGACAAGGATATCTGCAGAAGGAATACAGGTCAAAGACACTGGCTGATACGGGTACAGGCTTGGGCTTGTGTCCTCAGGCAGGAGAGGGTGCTGTTAACTCCTCAGGTATGTGAGGTCTTTGGTGGATCTTCTCAGTTCCAAATATCAGAGCCAGAAGGATGTCCCTGCCACTGGCAGCAAATTGATGGTCGTTATGGGACTTCACAGATAAAAAATGATACTAATGCATTGGGTAAGAATGTTGAAACACAAGTAACACATTTGTTTGCCTTAATACTTTCACAAGCTTTTAAATGCTGAAAATTGAAGAACTATCCAGTTGTCTTTGAGGCTGGTGTACCCATAGTCACTGCAGGAGGGTACAGTCACACATAACAAGATGTGAACACAACTGAAGTTGCTATGTGACTGGGTATTGCCTGCCTGGTGTAAATAATGCCAGAGTAGTCACCACATTGCCAATATTCATCTCACTCCTTGGAGAAAAGGAATGACTGCAAGCCATAGCCAAGCAACGTGTTACAGAAGCACTGCAGCACTGATCTGGTACGATAGCTCTAGTCTAGTAACACACCTGGTGAAAGAGCAGGGAGATAGTTCATGCCGTGATGATCATATGATATAAATTGTATATGGCTTCTGATTCCCAGTGCTCACGCTAACCCCTAGCATGCAGCTGCTAGTTTCCTGCCTTCATGCCGTGTGCTAAATTATCATGGAATCATAGAATAATTTAGTTTGCAAAAGAGCTCTGCAGGTCATCTGCTCCAACACCTCACTCAAAGCAGGGCCAAGCTTGCAGTTAGATCAGGATGCTCGGGGCCCTTGGGAGCTTTGAAGATCTCCAGTGATGGAGGTTCCCCAACCTCTCTGTTTCCAGTGTTTGACTATCCTGATTGTCATAAGCTTTTTCCTAATATCTAACCAGTTGCAACTTGTAGGTGGAAAGACTGGCTCCATCTTCTCTATAACATCCCATTAAGGCTGGGTTTGCTCCAGGCTGAGCAAACCCAGCTGCTTTCGTAGTCTTTCCCCTTATATCATGTGCTCCAGTCCCTAGTCGATCTCCACTGGACTTGCTCCAGTATGTCAATGAC
Organism: Pygoscelis adeliae; assembly: GCF_000699105.1. Taxonomy (NCBI): domain Eukaryota; kingdom Metazoa; phylum Chordata; class Aves; order Sphenisciformes; family Spheniscidae; genus Pygoscelis; species Pygoscelis adeliae. Next base: position 5,805,776 of record NW_008825619.1, on the reverse strand, counting down.
CTTATTGTACTTAGGAGCCCCGCAAAACATTTTCCCAGCTGCAGTGTCCAAGCCTCCATTGGTTTCAAACTTGTAAGAAGATCAAGAATGGTTTATCTATTTATTTAAAGGAAATTAAAAAAACATCATATAAGGGCACAATTCCTGGGCGCTCTCTGCATTTAGCATTAGACAGATGGCTCAGATTCCACCTGTGCCTCTGGAGGCAGATGCAGCCCAGAGCTAAATGGGGAGCTGCTCAGCTGCGGCCATGTCAAATGCCAAACATATGTCACAATTGCTGGTGTCAAGGAGAAGAGGGGAAAATAGAGCTTTATAATCCTGCCCAAGTGTCCTGGAAATCAGCACCAGAGCCTCTTGTAGTGTCTCCTATTTGCTCCAGATCTTAAAAGGACAGGGAGATTTTCCGTGGTCATCTGTCGGGTAAATAAGTTCCAGCAAAGGATAAAAGTCACCACAATACATAGTATCTCCTAATGGCTTGTTCTAGAGTAAAATCACCTTCTTGAGAGACCACAGAAGCAGAGAAGTGGCACCAGCCACTTGTAAGACAGCAAAGTTCACAGGGAGGTAAGGATGTAAGCAGTAGCCCACACGGAGGTGAGTACAGGAGGATGGGAGAGATGGCAGCAGTTATATACCTGCCTAGAATAATGGAAAAACTTAGACTGGTCCCTGTCTTTTAGAGAGAAATGTTTCTCACTGTTGGCTGCATGGAGAGCCTCAGCACTGTACTTACACACCCCTCTGCCTAAGAATTAGACCCCTGACCTCAGCTAAATTAAGTGCTGGGATCTCACCCTTAGCCCTTCCAATAGTGTCTCTCAAGATGCATCCCAGGGTCCCAGTGCTACACAGCCAACACATATTAATACAATCAATACATAGCAATAGTGCACAATTGTCATCACATCAATATTGATGAGCTTCATACCAGTTTACTCCTTGAATAACACACCAAGAAAAGTAAATGTTTGTAAAGTACACAATTGTGGGCAGCAACATCTATGAAATATACCCAGGTGTCTGGACAGAAGTACTGAAAAAATGTGCATTTGGAGTGTCCCACTGACTCCTCACGTGGTTATCTTTGACAGAGAAGCTTTCTGGTGCTTATCAAAATTCAGAGTCCTTTAATGTATCTCAGGTTGGGCACTCAAACAAAGTCATGCTCTATCTTACCACACAATAAGAAAATTTTAATTTGAGCTGCGAAAACATCTAAAAATAAAAAGTCATGAGTCTAAACACACTGCTACATACTGCTGCCACAAGTAATTGCCAGTGGTTGTACCACAGACACGATTGTTGTATCAGTGATGTCCTGGTGGCGGTCCAAAAATAATTGTACTATTGCTAGGCATGACTCAAGAAAAAAGAATTACTTTTGTAGCTGGAGAGAACCAAAGGGCACCACATCCATCTGCTTGCCTTGTGGCAGGCTCAGCTTGCTATTTATCGTGAGCGGCGTAGTTTTGAATTCTACCTTCTGTAACTCGCACCTCTCGTTTTGCCCCTTGGCAGGGAGCTGACAGCTCTGAGTCAGCCGAGTCCTGTGGTCCCCACTTGAGCAGCCATACATTACATGTCAGCAAGTCTCGCTGAGTACGCAGGAGTAGGAGTCACGGAGAATCCACTTCTTAGAGGGTGAAAATTACATGCTTCGCAGGCCAGAGAAGGTGCAAAGCACACCCAACTGTGCTGTTCTGGAGTCAGCTACACTTCTTCCCGAAGGCTGCCGCCTCTCCCTCCCTGCGGTGCGGAGCCCCGCGTTGCGGGAAGGGAGGAGAATGACAAATCAGGAAGAAACAGACGAAAAGCAAGGGAACAAATAGCTGCTGAAACTGGAATTAACGTCTTGGTGGGAGATTCAGAATAATCTGTCATACTTAGCTTCTCTTTCAGCTATTTCAGAGAAGGCCGTTAGATCTAACAATGAACCCAGCAGGTAGCATATAGGAATGATATGGGCCAAAGTAGCAGCAACTCTTTCTTCTCTGTCACTTATTATAAGTATACTTACATAAGTATACTCACATAATTATACTCATTATTTATGAAAGACTAGAGTCCCCAGATTCTTCAGCATTACAATAACCAAAATCACAGAGTGCTTGCTGACTGTTTAGCACCTTCAGAGAATGAAATAATGGAAACTCCCATTCAACTAATGTGGAAAGCTGCAGTAGCACTGCAGGCACATCAGCTTCACGGGGTTTCCAGCCTCAGTTTCTGCTGGAGGGCCCCAGTCCTTCTCTCCCTGCTTCCCTCCTGCACCTCTCTGTTGAGCTGGCATAAGTCTTCATGCAACTGCCTGGAGAGCTGGAGCAGGGAAATGCTCTTGCCAGAAAAGAAAATGGGTTTGAGTGGCAGTTTTTCATCTCAGTTGGGCTCACTATGTGCCCATACCAACAGCTCTGCCAGTTCAGTGGAGGAAATGGCACTAGCATGGACGTAATTCAGCGGGGCTTGGGAGTGAGAGGGAGGAGAAGGCAGGACTACTTAAACTTAGCTTGACACTAAACGTGTAAGTGTGGCCTAAAATGGGTGAAACCTGCTTGCCAGGCTGCTCCTGGGGACCAGAGCTGTGGCTGGTCTTCCTCTGGCATCGCACCAGCATCTGCTGGTATGTGCCCTCCTGCGTGCTCCGGTCCCAATATTGGTGTGTTCCTTACATGCCGCTGCTCCGCCAGGGATACTTGGCACTGGGGGACGCTTTTGAAAGAAGGCAGGGACTTTTTAATCCTTTTCAATTTGCACACCTCTAAACTTTTCTAGTGGAGCTGCAGAACCCCACATAGCAGATTTCAGTGCTTGGTTTTCTAAAGTACCTTTTTAGCCAGGATTCCAGGTGGAAAATTGTGGGTCTGAGATGCCAAGCACAAAAATATGTTCTTGTTCAGGAGAGCTCTGTCAGCTTGAAGGTCTTGGGCTGCATTTCCTCTTTTGCTTCATTAAATTTGTGCACAGACAAATAGTTCCCAGTATGCTAACTCGAAGTATTATGAAAGCCTGATGGCTAATGATTCATAAAAATGTGTGATAAGGCTGCCTGTGCCTTATCAAACAAAGGACAAAATATCCAACATAACTACCCGATCAAACAGAATCAATTTCTAACTACTTTGGAGATAGCTATCCGTAGGTTCAGTTAATAAGAACAAAACCAATAGGGAAGTTTCAGGTTAAAACTCATCCAAAATGGGACTACAGGAGCTAGTTTTTGTCAGAAGTAACACAATAATGTCACAGAGTGACCAGGAGTTTTGCTAACTGTGAACAAAAGGACAAAGAGGACGGGATCTGAGAATGCCCTGTAATATAGAAACGAGCTGCGCCTCTGATATGAATAGACAAAAATTGACCCCTAGGTACACACCAAATTAAGCCTATATTGAATTACCTACTGGAAGAGGTGAGGTGATGCTTATTCCCCAAGCCACTGTAATACCTACAGATCCCACTGCACCTGGAACAGCGTGGTAGACTCCATAGGGTCGGCTTTTTCAAATTTGTCCTGAGCCAAATTTTTAAATGCCCAGTTCTGTAAGGACGACTTTACAGAACAACTAGAACTCCTACTGAAAGCCAGGGTTTCAACGCATACATGTGTCCAAATTAACTGGATACTTTTGCAAATCTGTCCCCACCTGTGCAAGTTAACTGATTTCTGAGAGCCTACATAAACATAACGTGAAAGATAGTCCAGGCATTCGGGGCAGTTTACAGTCTAAACAAAAGAAGTGGCAGTATAATTCAAATTTTTCCTTTTTTTTTTTTTTTTTTAAGAAAGAAATACCAGTTGTTGACATTGTTAACACTATGAGCACACTTTTTAATTATGAGATACGCACTACTGTCCCCTCCCTCAGTCGGTTTGTGTGGATGCTCTGGGACCCTTCACTTTCATGGGAGCACTCGGGTCTGTTCTTACAGACCAACACAAAGGAGCAGAGCGTGAAACACTGTAATTCAGGAAACATATGAGAATAAACTCAAGAAATGAAAGACAAAAAAGGAGGAAAACCACACTCATAAAGGCAGTAGGGCTAGGCAAATGCTAAATAGGGTATATATTGCCCTATAAATGCTTCACATAACTATGAAGGTCTATACTTAGAACTTTTAAATTTAATACTCTGTGGGGCTTACATACATGTGCTCCTAAATGCAGCATTCACCCAACATACAAATGTACATAAAATACCCCTACTAAAACAATTGCACAGGATCTAGAAAAAACAAGATAAGACCATTGGTTAGGCCATGCACACGTTTTAATGTTCTTTTAAGTTACTGGGAGAAAATCAAGACAGCAAGAAGTTAATGACAGTAACAACCCTTGATAAATCCCATTTCATAGGGGATTTATGAGGTACATATTTTATAATGTTTTTACTAAGATTGTTTTGCCTAAAGTGGACTAAGTTTTTATGCTTTCACCCTGAAGTCAAAAGTTGTAATCAACTAAATAACACCCATAAATTTCAGTTTGCATAAGAGAAAACAACAAGGCATTGCCCTGTCCCAAATTTTATCTTCTAAATGATGGAAAATCTAGCTAATATCTGTACCTGTTGAAATTATTGCAAGAATATAAATCAAAGGAGCATATTGCATAACAAAGGTGTACATTTGTATGGTACAAGCTCCACTGCTGCTCTAAAATGACTGAATGTTTACCATTAAGGTAAACTAACCAGAAGACCCAATGGATGACAGGTGATAAAAGAGAGGTGAAATTAGAGGCTCATAAGATATCACAGGAAAAAGGCAGTTATTCATTTCCAGTCCTATTATTTTGCTGCCGAGGCATGACTTCCTACTGTGAAACAAAATCACTGGTCACAACTGAGAAAAGTATTAAAAAGATGAGAATAATAAAACCACTGCCTATTCGAAACTTCATTTAATCCTCATATATTCATGCCTGCTTTCTGAAGGTGGTAAAGTATGTATATTCTTGTCAATTAAACTACTGACTGAGTTAGAAGTGTGGGTTTTTTCAAAAATCATCATTGCCTTAAGGGATAATGCAGGTATGACTGAATGTCTGAAAAGCAAAGAACAAACACAGTAGGACCTAGAGGAAATAAAAGGTGGCACCTTGTGTGTCTAATTGTTGAGTTTGTAACTTTTGTCTAGCTCCAGACAAACCTTGAGCTAGAAATGAAACATTTCTCTAAGCAATGACAGTGCAGCCTCAGGCTACCTTCTTATTTTGGTGAGTGTGTTGCCAGTTGCTGAGGGATGAGGAAAGGAAGGACTGCTGTTCAGCGGGAGCCAGCCTCCTCACCTGTGAGAGACAGGGATGGCGACGAGGAGCGGGGACGGCGATTAGTCCCACAGAAGGAACGTCCTTTTCCTTCTGCTTGTAAAAAAGGCTATCCATGTCGGCACTTTTCTTTTCCTAACCAAGCCTAGTAATATCAGGCAGTAAGTGATGTGTCAAGGCTCAGGGTGGATATAAGTTTCCACAGTTCCTCTGAGCTCCATTCATGGATCCATCCACCCCCTGCTAGTCCAGCTGAGTGTTTGAAACATAACCCGCAAAACAAAGAGTGTAATAACAGGTTCTTGTTATAAGGGTATCTGCACCATCTATTTTAGGCTGGTTTGGTGATCTAACTTCTGTGCAATTTGAAAGCCCAAAATTAGCAGACAAGTTCCCTTTTAAAGTCAATAGAAATGTCTGCAGTAGCTAGCTGAACATCTCCTTCCTTGTTGAGATAACAATGAAGCATGGTTTAACATCAAAAATATTTGTCAGCTTGGCCAAATACATAGTAATTCTTAAAATATTACCAAGAATGGTATTTGCAAATCAACAGCCAGTTTTCATCTCCTATGTCTATCATTTCCCTTAAGCAGCACAGTGTACACTCTAATAAATCGGATACTGCAAAATTACATTGGAGATATTTCTTCATCTATCAAGTACCATAATGTTTGAACATTCATAAGGACTCGAGTATGTCTACCTCACTGGAAATACTGTTTTGCGTATGAGGAAGGAACATCTGCCTGTGATATGCCCCTTTTATGTAAGCAATAAACTGTGGATAAATTGTGCTGAATTTGTAATAATGGCCTCATTACCGTCAAAAGCAAGAATAGTGGCTGAAGGCAGTGGACAGTCCATTAGCAGATTAAAAATCTATACTCTGCATCTATGGAAGAAGCAATCTATAAGGGCCCACTCACATGAAGACGTATCACAAAGGGTAATTTCTCAGACTTCATTAAATCTGTTGAAAGAATTCAGTGTATATGGCTAAAATTCAGCATGGTGTTATAAATAATTCACATTTGCAAAGACCAAAGCCCAGGCCTTGATCACACAATGAATTGATTTATCTGAGCAGAGAAGAACTGGGTATTTATTCCTGCCAAATCTTTGTTCGTCGGCATGGCATTTACTCATGTGATTAGTCCCACTGGTTACTGCCACCTTTACTCAGCCTGGAGCATGCCCATCCCATAAATAGCCCTCCACACAGGAGTGGACAAGGGTGTAAACTGCTAGTGATTTCTTCATAATTGTAAGCTTTTATTAGCTTGTTCTCTCTAGTGGACCATTTTCTTTTAACACCAATAACATTTTAGAAAGATACCACACCTAAAGACACGTGTGATTAAGATGCCCATAATACAGCGCTGATGTAAGCTGTATTACTTCTGTATAAAAATCAGTAAAAGGGAATTTTAAAACAGATGTTAAGTAGCGCATGGTACTCCAGTTTCCTATCTGTCCTTTAATGCCGCATGCATCTTTGGATGCAGCTCTGTGTGAAGGATGATGGGTGAGATGCTCTGTCCCAGGAGAACCAGTGCTCCAGGTAGTCCCCTCCTTGCTGTCTCTGAGCCAGAAGCAAATAACAAAAATGACCAGCTACTCTAGATCACTTGCCAGAGCTGGGCATTGTGGGGCTGCGCAGAAGAAAGTTGCCAAAGGCAAGACTCCAGCTGGGGCTTGCTGCTTCCCTGGATGTATCCAGCTGAAGTCACGGTCGCCCTTTCCACCACCTGCAGCTCCATTTTGTCACCTGTACTGGGGTGGACTCCCACGGAGTCCTGCAGAAATAACAGTGGTCTTAGCCACTGAGCAAGGCAGTGGTCAAGGCAGAAAAACCTCAACCAAATAGTACAAGCCTCATTCTCTCGGCCTTTAGAAGCACATTCCATTTGGAAATTGCATCTTTGTGTGTGTTTGTGTTACAAACAAAGGGGTCTCGCATTCATTCAGGCCAGTTTTGCGTCGGGTCGAATCCTGACCAACAGTAAAGCTGTCTCCTGTCCCTGCTGACTCTAATGAGAAGCGACAAAGATTCACTGGACTCCGCATGGAGATTTCGTACGTGTTTGCCTTAGCATATATGCCAGTCCCACTACATACAGTCTGTTAGCTTATGGCACTGCTGAGAAGAAGGACATACAGCACCTCCACATCCCTGCTGTGCAACGTAAGCATACGGTACTGATATAAAATGTAATTGATTTCACCGGCACAGCCTGACGTGCAGCTCACAGGCGAGACACTAAAATGATTTAAAGGGATCAATAATCTGCTGTTAGATTGCAACTATTAATATGTGATATTGCTCTTTCAAAACCCCTAGTGAACAATTTGTAATGGCTTCCTTTCTTTCTCTATAACTTCAGCCTCCTTCTTTCTTTCTCCTTCCATATATATCCTTCGTATATACTTGTCTGAGCACTCCTGGAGGATGACACGTAGGGAAAAAAGATATACCGAGGCATAATTACACCGGTATAGCTAACAGAAAAGGCCTAGATGTTTCAAATGTCAGTAGATCTGACGATGTGTGGGCAGGATTTACAACACTAGTATGTTGCCACTGGTAACTGACTGCATTTTTAACCTTCCCACTGCTGGCTAGCAGCGTGAAAGAGGGTAAGTCTAGGGACTTAGCGCTAGAAATAAATAAGCTCATTAAAAAAACCCTAAAACTTATTGTTGCGAAGCTGAGACGAACAAGGGGAAGGACTGCATAAAGGTTAGATAAGAGCTCTTTCTTCCTGATGGGCAGCCTACGCAGCGCCTAACCCTTCCAGTTTGCTGACATGCCGCTGCTTCCTCTGCTGGGTCAGCTCTGGGGGACCGGTTTTGGCCATTCCAGAAAGA
>NW_008825619.1:5788168-5797573 GCF_000699105.1 Pygoscelis adeliae | reverse complement strand
GAAGCTTTTACTGGGAGTATTTTAAAGGCACAGACATCTCAGGCAGAAGATATTTGATGGAGTCCCTCTGTCAAAAAGTTGGCAGCAGGCTCCCGCTGAGAGTGAGAGATTTGGAGACACCAAGCAATCCGACAGACTATTAGACTGTATAATGGAGTCAGACATATAATCTGAAGTAGGGAGTAGTTGCTGGCAGGGGTGGTACACCCACAGTTTGGGTATGACGAGTGAGGACTAAAGAGAAAACCAAGCTTCCTGGGCACGTAACAGTGGTATTATTAGGGTGCCTATCCAGAGGGAGGGGAACAAATTTAGGGAAGGAAACAGGTTTCGGTGAAAAATAAGAATATGTGAAAGGAGATAGTGAGAAGAGAAAACCTTGAGATATGCAATTGCACTTCATATGTCATGCAAAGAGAGGGGATACTCCCATTCCTTCTGTGAAGCGCTCGTTGCAACAGTCCTGCCTAAGAGGCCCCGTACAAGCTAATATCATAAACTGGGGGGGAGTTGCAAGGGACTAAAACTATGTTATTACCCCTAATTAGGCACTCAGATAAAAAATGGCTGGATGTGCAAGTGCCTTAAACATCTAGAAAACTCACTGAAACAAAGGCAACCACACCTGCGCAGCACCTTGACATTTCATAGGGCCTTTAACTTCAGCAAGGAGGGAAATGTCACGGGAAGCTGTGAGCATCCAACTGCTCCGTTAGCATTATCCTTAAATATGCATTTAGGAGCCTTTCAGGCTGCCAAACTGAAAATTGTGTGAAACCATTCTTGGTCTCAGAACACTATCTGCCGTTTTTTTGATCTCGGAGCACACAAACTGTAGACAGATAGCCACAGCGTGGCCTTTGCTGAAAACAAACTCTGTGCCTATCAGCTCACAAAGTCCAGCTGGAAAGGATATAGAAGAGACAGTGCTCATGCTGCAATGCATGTGATTAAACAGCTCTGTTCCATTTAAAGGCCTTTTGGAGAATGTCAGACTGTTCCTAGTTTTAACCTTTAAAATGCAGCAAGGACTTGAGAGCTACTTTGGCATTTCTCAGTGTAACCCACACCTCCCACACACACACAGCAGAGATGACTTTAACAAGCAAAGCATCAGGGAAGCAGCCGTATATGGGTATGTACAGCCTATGTATGGACCCCTGTAAAAGGTTGCATCTTTCCCGGAAAGGTTTTTCACCTGTATTCCTCTTGGCATCACACTAACTCCTCGTGCTGAGAAGTGGTGTCATCTATAATAGTCTCACTCATTTTCAGAGCTTCCCGGTCCCCCCTCCGCTTAATGCTGGCAAGCCAACTACCAAGAGCAAAGCAGGCAGCAGATTTTTGTGTGTCTCCCAGAGTGGTAATTAAAGTTGCACAAAAAAAAAAAAAAATTAAAGAAACGTGAAGTTCTTCCTGGGAGCGATGTTCTCTGCATGATCCAAGCAAGCATGAGCTGCTTTTGTAGTCACGAGCTATGGAGATGAGACTATCTGGGATCCATCTATCCTGCCCTAGCATGTCAGAGTGGTGGGGTATAGCTCAGCTGCTAGGAGTTTTCTTATTCCTAATTCATGCTGAAGCAACAAGGTGGGATTAAAATCGTTGATGCCTTCATCAACTCACTTTATTTCTTGTAATGCTTTGTTTGCTACTGCTAGGGAACAGGAATGTTTGTATAAAGCTCATTGTATATTGCTTTCTCATGGAAGTCATTTTAATATGCCCTCCATGATAACTTCTCATGGGACCTTCTAGCCTTTGACCTAATCTAAGGACAAGATTTTCTGAAGACCTAGGCATCAGGCTCCCTATCAAGAAAAGCCTTCATACACAGTGTAGAATCCTTAATCTAGTAATTAGATGCTTTAAGTAATGGATTTACATGTGAGCTGGTTTGCCCCGTTCTTAGGGTGCAAAGCAGCCCTAAACCCAGCACTGAGCCTGTACTGGTAAGGTTATGGCTGGTCTATATTCCTGCATATTACTGGTAGGGCTCAATCATTTTACAGTACTTCTCTGCATGGCTGAAATTTCATAACTAGGAGCTTCACTGTCTACCATTTCCCTCAAAAAAAAGCCATGTTGCCAGTGCCTATAATATGAGATATATTTTTTCTAGGAGGTTCCTATATATTTTTAAATAAATTTTTCAAAAGAGGTTCCAAGAAAAGATTGAAACTAGCAAGCACAAATAACAAGAAAAGGCTTTTTTGCCACCTTCTTTCAATTCAACTAACCAGTCCCCTCTGCTCCGACAAAGTTCTCTTTCCATTGCTATCCTTGTTTTAATAAAATCTGTTCTCTGTGCTCCTCCTGACCCCAGGGCGGCAGATACCAATGCTGCCACTGTTCTCACCTCTAGGCAGGGCAGCAAAAGCGTGGGACTGGGGATTGCTCAACATCTGGGCATCTCCGAAGGGCAGCCAGAGCAGGGCGAAGGGCACTGGAGCTGGTATGACAGGCACACAGGAGCCCGCGGCACCCAAAAACAACCGCACGCAGCCAGCACCAGCCTTGAGATGGGCTGGAGCTGGCCTGTTTTTGAATAGCAGCTTGCAGACCATCTAGTAATGAAATGAGGTGACAGGAAAGCTGAATAGAAATGTTAAAACAAAAAAGGCTCAGCTGTCCTGGGGAGTGTCCTGGGGCTGACCCCGGGAGCCCACCCTGCGATATTGCCAGCGGTGCGCACTGCTGGGTGACACTGTGGGTGACCTGCCCACGCGGTCCCTCTTCACGAGAACCCAAAATGGTGTGAATAAACCTGCTGTGAGCCTGGAGGCTGTTCAGCATGCTGAAGATGGTTTCCTCCTTGGGAATGTAGATGCTCAGGGCCACGTCCACTTTTCTGCTTGGGGATGTCACTCTGAAATGGCTTCCTTTTCCTCACCATCGGTTGCTCTCATTGCACGTTAAGAAAACGGTGCGATGCAAAGAATGGACCTTTCTCAGGCAATTCTCTCTCGGTCCTCCTCTCTGGACTTTCTTTTCTTCAGTGGAGGATCAGCTGCCTATGCCAACCCTAGAAACCAAAGCTAAATTTTAGTAATAAACCAAATGGTGAGGATATGCTGAATCATTGGGGTGTTGCACGCATGCAAAGGCACAGCTGCATATAGGAAGTCTAGCAGAAGCAGTCAGCTGGCAAGAAGGTGCACAAGGCGGTCACATTTTCAAGGCAGACTATAGTCCGTTGCAGCCTTGGGTCTACTTCATGTACAACTCAGCCACGCTTGCTGCGGGCAGTCCCCATTCAGGCTTCTTGATTTTACCAAATCTGTGCCCATGAGTCAGCTCTGTTCCTGCAGGAACAGTTTCTTCACTACCCATGTCTTCATATCCTTAGTTTTATGACAGGCACCAAGGTGCTGCCGTAATACCTTGAAAAAATAATAGTGATAAAGTCCAAACAGGTATTCCTTTGGCCAACTTTACTGGGCACCAGTGTGTAAACTAGTATCTTCTTTTTACTGTCTGAGTTTGATACAGCCACATCCTTTGTAAGTAATGAACTCACCCACATGACATCCTGGAAATGAGTTAGAGAAGGTTTCTTTCTATTTTTCTACCTGGTTCACACCTTGGTTTTGATAATTATAACTGTATAGTCTCAGAGAGGACCATAAAAGCTTCTAAAGCTGACCTAAAATTAGTTTTCATCCGTAGTGCTGTCCAATACCAAATTAGGACCCTTCGGAGTGGTAAGCAAGTGTTATGAGCCCTTTGCCAAAAAGCTGAAATTTCTGTCCCACAGGAAATACCATACCACATCAAATCTTGTCGCATATATAATACTGACTGCTATTCCCACTGCACAGTGGGTCAGTGTCATTTCTGAGAGGCAGTGCTCAGTTTGGGGGGAAGGATGAAGAATATCCCTCCATTGGCTCAATTTTCTTACACGGGCCAGATGATACAGAGCAGGTGAGGTGAACTGTGATGCATGAAAAATTAATCCAGCAAGCGATTTTTCAGATTATTATGTAGCTCCAAAATTCTCTACATCATCTTGCATCAAAATCTAGCTGTGCAGAGGGCCTTAAAGATAAATTCCAAAGCTGCAAGTGACAGTTTGAAGAAATATTTCTCCATTTCAAAGCATTTTAAAATGCTATACCTGAGTAATATAAACCATATCATATATAGTTGTATGTCGGATGGAAAGGAAACACCATTACAGGAAATAAAACATAAACTTATATCTATGAAAATTTGTAAAATACATTAGGTGAGTTTTGAACCATCTGAGAGCCTGAATTTTATCCTTTTGGTCTAGAGAGAAGTAGATTTCAGCCAGTTCGTCTCTCTTATTTTAGAGACCTGAATGTTGCTGTTGTAGCTTCAAACTGCTAGAAGAGACTAGGGATAACTAAATTATTCATGGCAAATATTGTAGAACATGCAGATGCATTCCTCTTCTTTCTTTTTTTTTCCCCTTCATTTTCAAACACATTTCTAGTCAATTTGCAAGTGTACTCAATATTCATCCATATTACGCAAACAAAGGGTACTGCAAATGTCTGTTCATGGAATATGCTATGTCTACAAAGTCACATGAGATTGTTTCCAGGCCCAAATTTCAAGCCCTGGACCACATGCCAAAGATAAAACGATTATAATGACAATACTGGGAGAAGTTTCTTCATCACCAAGAGCCTTTGGTCAATGGAATGATGACATTTTTTTTTTTCAAGACAATGTTTTGATTGAACATGTTGTGAATATTTGGGGACTATTCAAATGCTGGAAATATATTTAGAGTAAATCCACCAATTCATTTGCAAAATACTGGTGAATGAAAAATCTATGTTAGGTAAACAATAAATCCAGAGCCATCAGAAAACCTGAGGCCATAGGAATTCTGAATTTTAAAAGAAAAAAAAAGAGATTTACTCTTTACAGCCTCACTCTGCCATTCTTTGCATATCATGGCCTGAAACTAACGCTATAGATTTGACTGTGCTTTGCCATCAGCATCCCCCTATTGCAAGGGAGCAGTGGTTGGAGAATCTCCCAGTTGCCAATTCTCATTACATTGCATGAATCTCATCGTGCCTGACAGTTTTCATAAAGCCCAAGCTCCAGGAGACTGAAAAATCTCCTGAGAACCTCAGCTTTTGATTACAAGGAAAAAAGGAATGTTGTAGTCCTCATGATTGCAGAAACAAGAGAAAAAAATGTATCTTTGCTGTGCTCCCAATATGCTGAAGGCTCATTAAGCCAGAGGCAAAATTAAACATCTCTCAGAATGCACTATGTTTGAAATATTTTTTTTTTCCCTAAGCAGGAAGGAGAGAAAGTCAGAGAAGGGACTGATATTTTTAAAACCTGGTAAAAGCAAGACTGGAATTCAGGTCATTAACTTCAGCTGAAAACAGAGAAAAATGGGTTCTTTCTTGTTATAAGTCACAGAATTTTGAAATAGATATATGGTAAAGAGCAGAGCTTTTTAAAAAAATCGTAGTATCACAGGGACAATACCAAATTAATCTGTCAGACAGTGTACAAATAATGGATAAATGTTGTCTGGAATTGCCTTTCTCCAAATTAACAAAATAGCCCATTTTATTTACAATTCAGTTGCCTTGCCTGTTGAATTGAAAACGCACAAAGCTGGCGCATCAGATGATCTCACGGAAGGCAGCTCTGCCAAGACTGCTATAGGTTGCTTTGCATAGTCATCCTACTGTATGTCAACGAATAAGCATGAGCTGCATTTTTTATTTCTTTACACCCTTTTTAGTATCAGCCCTGTGGAATTATTGCACTGAAAGCTGTGTTATGTGCTCATTGTATTTTATATGATGCTTGGATTAGCGCACGGTTCCTTATTAATAAAACTGTGTTGTGCAGCAGCTGTATGTGGCAGCCATATATGATTACAATACACAATAGGAACTGCTCATTTCTACACTGTTTCTAGGGAAGTAAAGGGTTACTAGGGGAAGTGGTGTTTTATCACACATTCAGCATTGCACAAAAATAGCCTAGAAGACTAAAATGCTTGTATTAAAGTCTCCACATTTCTGTAATTAATTTTAATACCACAATGATCTATTTTGGATATCGTTAGCATATGCTTTCTGTCCAATATATGCACAGTTAATGATATCTGGGGAGGTGCGTGAAAGAGAGAGAAAATCTTTTCCTAAATATTGAGAAAGGAAGAATTTGGTTCAGTACTTGAGGGCAGAGCTACTCACCGCGTAGCCTCGATGGAGCTGCCTCTCTGCTGGGGGCGGGGAGGCAGCGCACCAGACACCGTAAAGCCTTCGTCTCGTAGGGCTGGGATAATGTGACTGCACAGCGTGTGAGATCAAAAACCATATGTGCCTTTCTGTTTCTGATGACCCTTTTTCATAACCAGGTTTTGGGCTGTATTTTTTTTTTTTCTAGTCAATTTGTTGCTGACGAAAGTTTCTAGACTGACAGCCGAAGAGGCTGGTCTCCTTTATTAGCCACAGCCAACAACCAGCACAGACACAGCCCCCAGTATTACAATCGATCCATCCGAGCCTTCATTTTTCATGCCATCAATTGCATTGCTGTAAAATAGGTGTCAGATGTGACCACCTCAATATTGCCTATGCAAAGCATGGTGAATATCTGCGACGATTTTCTCTGAATATATGCAAAGAGCCGAACAAGGAGCAAAGCAGGGGATGATAGGCTCCAGCAATTCCTGAATGTGACCCGGAAGGTTTACTTTCCAGTTGATTTTGTGTTTTATTCAGTCCTTGATCCCAGAAACAGAGCTCCTAACAGCAGTAGTAGCTTATTAGTAGTATAGCTCCTGAAAACAGATCTGAGCCTCGCTGTCTCTTACCATGTGCCTGAGGCCACCAGGCACGTCACAGATGGTGGTACCCTTTGGACAGCACCGTCTTCTGATCACTTTGGATTTGTGATGCTGAAGTCAGAGGCCTCGTACCTCATTACGGTTTTGCTGAACTACGCTGGCTTACAGCACGCACTTTCATTGACTTACACCGAGCTATGTATGTCTCATGCTCTGCCTCTCTCAGAAATACGTTGCTTTGGTTTTCTTCCCATAGATGGATCCACAATAAGCAAGCGCTCGCTTCTACTCATTTGCGCACGTACAGTTCAGACTGTACGCTTCTGAATTTAGTCATGTTACATCCTGTGTTACCTGATTAAGATCAGTGGCTGGGAGTTGATTGTTTAATTGACTTTTCAGAAACTCAGCTAAAAGTTTCCTATCCGTTTCCCATTTTATATGTGAAATAAAATGAAAGCTTGAAACATTTACAAGTGCAAGAAATGGTTCACTTCGTTCCTGAACTCATCAGCTTAAATTACTTTGGAGGTCCTTGTGGCACCAGGACTTTCCAGATCTTCTAATGGACTGCATCAAGACATCTCAGGCCTGAATCCTAGATTTTCATCAAACACTCAATTCTGCAAGTTTTCCACTGCTGGGGGATGGGGACTGCGCCCACGAATACACAGCACCTCGGGGCTCCTCCTTCTCCGGCAGCAGAGACATCCACCAAACCTCCCAGTAGAGGAGCCCCACTGCCCTCACTGGTGTAAACTCAAGGACAGAGTTTGTTGATGCAGTCAGATGCTGCTAGGGAGAAGTGGTAGGATGAAACCCAAAATCTACGGGCCCCCCCCCCCAGCCAGCAGCCTCAGCAAAACCCAGGCTTCCCCAGAGGGACTAATTTTGCTTTATAGGGACTGGCTGAAATGAATACAGGCTCAACCCCTGAAGATAAAACTAAGGCACTGAAGAACCATGCTCACCACCCTCCTCCAGGCTATCTGATGGCATTTTTTTTCCAGAATGTTACTTACTTCAAAGTAAAGTGAGTAATGGATTAAATCCATGACTACTAAAGTCAACTCCTACTGACCTCCCTGGATCACAGACTTTACCTGCTGTCTTTCGAGGAAAAATAACCAAAAAGCATCCCAGGCCTGAATGAACGGCCATAAACCAGCAATGTGGAGTGTTGCTATTTGCATACAGGATTTAACGTCATCTTCATTTTTTAAGTCACCATGAGGTTTTTGCCCCCAAATGGTTAGCTCTGAATTAGTAAAGAAACTGGAGCTTTTTATTCTTTGATACGAATTATTAGGATCAAGTAGTCATTAAGATATAAGTGTTCAAAACATGACTAACATTTTAGCAAAATTATTTGCATGGAACACAACCCACTAAAATAGCTTTAGAATATTAAGAAGCTCATGTTTAATCTTGGGCTTAAAATTCAAGTTACATCCTTGTTTAAATACTTATCAGCGGAACAAGGCTTAATTATTAATTAAACCAATTATGAATTTATACAACCGAGGCTGAATCTGTGCAACAGTACAGAACGGTTCTTATTAAAAGAGCTATGCTATGGGCGGGGCAAAGCAATAAACGTAGCCAAATTTTTTGCCTTTATCAATCTCTACATTAAATATTGAAGAAATATTTAACGTGATATACTCACATGGTAAGAAATTACAAGACATGCAATTTTTTACTGAAATTGTCTAAAAGCTAGCTTCGAGGAACGCAAATTTATCTAATGGTGAAAGCACGTTATCAAAAAAATGAGAATGGTGATTGAGGTTTGAGTCATCTCCAAAGGTTTTATAGTATCCCATGTCTCAGTACCGGCTTTTATGCTTCATATCCTTTGATACAGTTCTCCAAATAGAGGACATAAATACCATCCAGGTTTTAAAACATTTTATTTGCATATTAAAAAAATTGTGCATTCCAATAATTAAAATCATTTGAACAAAAAAAAAAATGGCACTCGATTAACTGCATTTTACAGCTCGCAGGACCTTGGTACAGCTTTGCATTTATTCGTGTGTTACTCTAGTATACTGTAGTCCCACCCAAGTTCTTCTTTCATCAACATGCAAGCTCTTTCATGCCACCAGGACCAAAGCCAGACAGGCAGAGGGAAAGGCAGCGCCTTCATTCAGTGTCAGTAGTTCTCTCTATTCTTTTGATGTGAAAGGGGCAGTACAGTCATTTTAAACTTTATCCAACCTCTTTGCATCTTACAAAGTTAAACAGCTAAAAGAAGTAAAATAAGAAGGCAATGCTTGTGGAATGTACAGTGCATAATTTGGAAGGGCAGATTTCATTACGATTCACCCGCTTGCTTCTCCTGTTCAATTGCTAAAATGGGGAAAAAAACAGAAGAGAGAAAAAAAAATAAAGATCGAGAACCTGAAATGCGTTCACGTGACAATTCCTAAGATTTGTAAAAATATACGTATCAAAATATATCTCTCTATATAGATCCCAGAACAGAAATGTAAATAATTGTAAATTAAGCGCTACTGCGCGGTGGGTTCAGGTTTTCGTTGTCTGGCACCGCCACAGCCGGGTATCCTCCCCCCACCCCGCACCCGCGGCACCCCGGC
>NW_008825619.1:5776655-5786280 GCF_000699105.1 Pygoscelis adeliae | reverse complement strand
CGGCTGGGGGCGGGAGGGCCGGGGCTGAGGCCGGGCCCGCCAGCTCCCCGCGCTGCGGGGGGGGGTCCATATGGCCCCGACGGCTCGCTCGGGGAATTCCAGCAACAAGCCGCACGCAGCAGTCGGTCCTAAAACCAGCATAATCTAGCTGGACGGGCAATTGCTGTTGGGTGGGGGGCAGAAAGGGGTGTATGGCACGGGTGACTCTTGTTTCTGCATTTCCAGCATTGGGTAATAAACTGAATTATTCACGTGAAAGTACTGAAAGGCGAAGGGGGGTGTATCTGTGCATGTGCGTGTGGCTGAATGACAAGGAATCGGGAAATCTCTGCGCCTTTGTCTGGCAGCAGCTCTGCAAGGGAGCGGAGGCACGCTTGCTTTCAAGGTGTGAGGTGGGACGGGAGCAGGCGTGTGGGAATTAACAGCTAATTTCTCCTGCTTCTGGGACGTCTGTATGGAAACCATGTATTGCTCCTCGCTCCCTGCTCTCCAGCAGGGTATCTGATGGGAGGGTGATTGCTGGTGAATTAAAAGCCCTGAGTCACAAACAGGATTAATATATGCACGGAGACCTGTAAATACGTTTCAATAAATTCCCTGGGGATGCTGCTTCCTCTGTTTTGTGGCTGTCCTCTTCCCCTTGGCCGGCCATTTTTCATAGCATTTCCAGAGCTGTAATTTCAAGGGGGTAAAATCTTGTCCCCACGGCAATCCCAATAATACTTGCTATAGTGAACCAGGATTTCCAGTCAGCCCAGAGTCTTCCTAAAGCCGAGCTCCTTCACATTTGGAGGTGTGGCGTATAAAGTCTGGTTTCTTCCTCTAGTCCATGAGCACCTCCAAAATTGAGATGAACGGAGTATTATCACTGAGAGCGATGGTGTGAGCTACAGCTATTCCTATGAGCCAGGGACTGTGCGAGACTGAAGGCCAAAGGAATCGCTTAGGAAAGAAATGGCAAGGAATATATCATATAATTTGGGAATATTTACAGATTTTAATGATAATGGCATTAAAAGCGTTTCTGAGGGATCTTCTGTGTTGGATACCGGCTAACTCTACTAGCTTTTAGGCAAGTTCTGTAAAATGAGTTTATGGCCTTTTACTGCTTTGACGCTTTTGTGCGTTGAACCTCGTGACTAGGAATTGTGAAATTTCTCTGGTGATCAGTTCATTAGCATCCCCAATGATGTTACAGCCTCAGACTTTTCAGTTTTGCCGAAGATTTTTTTGCTTCTTAAGCGAGGGTGAATTTAATGTAAATATTCTTTAGAATTGTTCTCCTCTGTGACTGCTGCAGTCGCTCACCCGTGTGTCTGAGCAAACCAGTATTCCCCTGACCTCCGTGTGGGAAATGCACTCGTGAAATTAAAGAACAGTGAATGTTTGTGGGACTGGGGTCTGATTTTTCAGAAGCTGCTTGTCCAGTAGCAGTACTGCCTTCTTTTGCTTCTGCTCATTTTGGGACAGAGCCACAGATCCCTTAAATCAATGTCACCCGCAGCCTTAGATGGAGCTTTGCCGCTATCTGCAAACCAGGCTCCTCTGCTCAGTTTAGGTTCAATTATCGTTCTGAGAGACGGAGACAAATAAAAGATTTACACTTTTGCTGCTTCTCTGCCGTCCTATATCTCGTTTCTGGTGGATTAATAAGGAGACAGTCACAGTATCTTAGAAATGTGACTTCATATACTTCACTACGTATATGAAGACAGTATTGTTCCGCTGAAGCAAAATGAGAGTGTTGCATTTCAGTGGCAGGACATGGGCTAATTTCTGTAAAAGGAAATCCTCTTTATAGCATTTTGTATTAGTGGTATAGCTACAGAAATTGCGTATCTCCATGTCCTTTTATGTTTGCTTCAGTTTGTTGCTATTTGAAGAATGCGAGGTACGTGTTCATAGAAGACTGCCCCATGTCAAATAACTTCTGGGGATAACAAACTCCAAAGCACACTTGGATGGAGCAGAGCTGACATCCTCAATAAATGTCCTAGGGCACATGATATAAAGGATAGCTAGCTTAGGCGTTCTTATTTTGGATTTTGATGAGCTGATTCATTTTTTTAATTGCTTTATTGTTTTTTGTGTCAGCAGTTTCTTATCGTGATTATTTAAAAAAAATTCAGTCAACAAGTATTTGGTGGTGTAGTACCCGGCTAGACATGCACTCTCTCAGTCATTTGCATGTTAAAGGAGAGCACTTTTCAGCACATTGCTGATCCCATTTGCAAGAAGGAAATTGGACCCTGGCTAGCACCCTGTTTCAGCTAACACCTTTGAGGGTTTGAACAAGAGCAAGGCTGCAAGTTCTTTCTTGCCTTCTAGGAAATGCACATAGTATGAAAGGTAGTAAGTGGTAAACCGGGGTTCTCGCGTCTCATTTCTCTGTCCATGTTTGAAGCCTTGTAAAAAACATGAATGCTCTTTTCCAGGTAAGTATGTACTGCTCCCGTTTGCGAAAATGTGATGATAAAAGACTTGCTCAAGGCCATGCAACAGGGGCTTAATCAGATATTAACAGATGTCAGTGAAAGTGTCTGTATCCCAAATTGACTTCAGTGGGCTTTTCTTCGAACTCTGTTTGAAGAATGTTTTGAAACATGATCAGGAGCACAAATCTTCTAACCTTATGCTAATTCTGCCATAGAGTCTATGCATTTAATAAAAAAAAAAAAAAGTAATTAGGGGAACATGAAATGTCTATGTGATAAAGCACCCAAGATTAATTCCCGTCTCAGCTTATTATTCATAATGGGATCCCAGGCATGCCAGATGACTAGCAAGATAAAAATAAACTCTGTATGTAAATTTCTCAATCATATGGAAAATAAATTAAAGGAAGAGAAGCCAAGTGATTGTTTTCCAGGCCTCAGTTTCACATGCGAAATCTTCTTTTCACATGCTTGACTCTCTGAGAGAGAATGCTTTCTCTCACTCCATATACCGCTAGAGGAAACAGGAGCTGGCAGCGATCCTGAGAGCGTAAGTGAAGAGACAATCCCTTCGGGTAGTTTCTTCCTGCACTGCCTCCCAGCCAGCAGCAGAAGGGTGTTCACGGTGACATCAGGGTTCGGGTGTTCAGTTGTTCAAACGTCAGAGCACAATATCTGTGGTGTGTCACATTCCACCAAACGCTATCGACAATTTAAAAAAAAGGATAATTGATTCATGGAGCAAGGTGTTTAAAAGGAGAACCTTCCCATCCCCCCTCAGCTTAATTTCAGAAGAGGGATTGCAAAATGCCTGTCCTAGCTGGACAAATACTGGCGCTAATTGGCTTTACAAGTAGCAGTATTTCCTTTTTTACTGTGCTTGACAAAGGGAACTCTGCAACAGGTCATGACTTTAAGAAAGCGGTGCTTGTGGGAGAGGAGAAGCCAGGTTGGGAAGCTCAGATTGCTGCGCGGGAAGCTAAATACCCTTGAGTAGCAGATGCTCCTCTCCCACACCAATCTGCCCGACTCTGCTTTCCCTGCCTTCCCCATACCCGTAAACAATAAAAGAAGAGCATTGAGCCTTTCTTCTAATGCACGCAGAAAGCTGTGCCAAAGCACCAGTTTGGAAGGTAGGCTCTTTGATACTCCAAGTGGAAGGCTGCCTGCATTCGGTCAATAACAAAGCAAACAAGATGAGGAGGCCTTCAGCTGTGGTTTCCAGCTTTTGTGAGATGCTAAGAATTTATTGTCATCATGTTCTGAAATTTTTAAGAAATGGAGAAGAAGCAAAAGAAGTATGTAACCAATTTTCAGAAAGATTTCTTTAAGTTTGCAGGGAACCACCAAGCTTTTAGTTATTTGCCTTATGTGTTTCACACAGGGGATATTTTGCAAAGGTCTGTGAACTGAAAGTGTCCAAACGACCTGTTTCGGCTGGAGTTCCTTGCTGCCAGAGGCATGTGCAAACACTACGTTTAAAAGCTATCTCTAGAAACAGTGGTTGATTTGAAAAGTACCTGAGAGAACCGAAAACTACCCTAGCACATCTCCTGCCTGAAGAAGGCATCTCTGTGCTAAATTTTCACAAGTGCTTGTCATCACTTTCTGAATTTTGCAGCAACTTTTCTGCCCTCTCGTTTATATGAGTAAAAATAATAATTTTGAAAGTGTGTGACAACATCAGCATAATGCATCACAAAAGCATGATGAATCATTTCTCCTAGTGCAACTCGGCAACCCCTCGATCCTCCAACATTAGGCTTCTCCTAAGTAAAACTGCTAATTATACGTCATGTGCATGGGTGTCAACAGAGATTACAAACAGAAATCTCAGGCAAATGGAGAGACTGGATTTTTATGTCACCATTGAATACAAGTTTCTTTCAATGCAAAGATAAAGCTAGATATACATTCAAAACCCTGTGGTTTCTATTCAACATACAAACAAGTCCATATGTACAAAAGACAAGACGACTATTCTTATCGGAATTCCATTGAAAAAGGGATGACCAAAGTAAACATGCAGAATGAAACAATGACTAATAGTGTCAAACTGCCTAGGCTATTGTATGGGCTTTGGCAGTCCCTTTGGGGATTGCCCATCCGCTTGCTCATAAGAAAGAGCACAGAGATAGGGAAATACCCATCAGTGAACATCCCCAGGATGCCCGTACTGCATACTGTACTCATGGATGAGTTGCAGAGCAACAAAATGTACCTGATGTCATTAACTAGGTGAATTATGTTGTTCCAACAGTGGGGTTCCCCCCCTCCAAAGCTGACATTCTCATGACAGGACTTGACGTGTTACAGAAGAGTAGCATAAGTCGCTATGTATGAGCATACAGCAGAATTATTTTATTTAGCTTGGAAAATAGCACTACCCTTGAGACCACACCTGTGCTATGTGTATATGTGTATATAGCTATCTCTGAACTGGCTTTAAACTACTGGCAACTTGGAACTCACCCCAGGTTTATTGCTTTGTGTTGATTTTCTTGCATGCATTTTACCACTTGTGCTGAGTGCTGCTAGCCATATCTGAGGCATTTGCTTTAAAACCATCTTAAGCATATTCAGCTATCAAGCTCCTTTGTGTTTTCGGCTCCCCAAACCCATATGAGTGCAACAATCTTTTGTCTCTTGTAAGATTGTAGGCAGGCAAGATTTTTCAAAATTTATGTGTGGATTCATCTATCTAATCTATCTATTGCTTTTTCTCCACTACTTCCTTCTTAATTCAATTCATTAGTGGGGGGATGGGGGGTGGGGGGGGAGGAAGAAACTAAGCTTGCCACCCAACCAGGTGTAGAAATGGCTAGGAGGTCTACTCAAAACCTGATTCACCTCCTTGACATTTGAGCTTTCACCAGGGTAAGGAGTGAAGGATGGAGCTGTTGGGCTAAAGCACATCCAGTCATTTAAACTTTATTGATGTGATGCTTTCTTCACAGCGCCAGTTTGTAAAAAGCAAGGGAGAAGTGCTTCTTGTCACTGCCACAGCCATGGATTTTAGTTGCCTCTGGTGTACTCCACAGGTGGCAGGGACTAGGAGTGTGTGTGTGTTGGGGGGGTTACTTTCTTGAGGATGACAGGCACAGCTCTCACAGAGTGAAGGCTTCATCACCCCAACAACGTGTGTGTCAGAAAAGGTTGTCCTGGCACCCACATAGCTCCTGAAACTTTCAAGTCTTCTGCCCACACATTTCTCTTCCAAGGTGGAGGGGAGTTACGACGTCTGAGTGTAAACAGAGGTGGGGTCTGGGAGGGACATCTGTAGAAGCAAAGTCACGTGCAGAACGTAACGTGTGTGTTGAAAAGGACCCTGTGCTTGGTAGGCATTTAGGATTTTCCCAGGCTTGTCTTTGTTTCACTTTTTCAGACAATCTAACCTTGACTATTATTAGTGTTGGGGCAATTAAGGCAGGTGGGCAGGGGGCTCAGGAAAACACCACTTTGCCCATAGGAGCGTTCAAGTTATTCCACACAGAAGAGTATGGACCAGTGCTAGAGGTTAAAGGTTGATAAAGCTTGTGATTTTTGTGTTTAAAGTACCGGGCTTAGAGAAATGCACCCAAGGACGTGGTTGCTGGCAGGAAAACGTAGTGGCAGGGACAGATGGAGCAGAGTCCATTTTCCCTTGCAGGAAGAGGAGCCCTCGGAGTTACAGTTTCTGATCGTAGCAGCGTCTGTGGCATCTGCTCGCTCAAAAGTCACCTCTGTTGCTCATTATCACTAGGTACAAGTTTGTTTATGTCTAACAGAAACAAAAGCATTCCCTGGCATGTTTTAAGGTTGGTAGGAAGTTACTGCACACGTGCACAGGAAAAACAACAGCAGTAACTCTAATACGTATTGACGTAGTGGGATTATTGCCAAAACATGTCACTGCAGGCAGGCAGGCAGGCAGAGCTCATCTCTGCAGAGAGGTGTACAGCTACTTTTCACCTGAATGCAAACTACCACACAGGAGCAGAAGGAGCAAAAATACGTAGTTTCCAATTTTTCGGTCCATGGGTGTTTTGCTACTGATATTAATAAGGATGGGATTGAGTCCAACTTCCATTTATTGCAGTTATCGATGTGCCTCGACCAGAATGGATGTGGAACTGGGGATGGTATCAAACTTCCCAAAGGGAACAACTCTCAATTTATATGTGTAGCCTCTTTATCTTCTGCTGATTAGTCTCCTACACTTGTAAGTTTTATTTCACAGCTGCAGTCATGATAAAATGAGAATTATGGGATGAGAAAAAGGAGCAGCTCTGTACATTGAACTAGATGTGAAAGTTGGTTCTCTCCCCATAAATCATGTACGTGTGCAGACCCCGTGCTGTTCAAGCAGAGTTTTGTCCACTAGTAATGAACTGCTGCCACCGGTGGGCTGCAGTTCGTATTGACACACACTTTTAATTAATAACATCTGCGATACTTGTAATAATGAAATATTTTTAAGAAATATTCCAAGATTCCAGGTCTAAAATGAAGCCAGGCCTGCACAGGGCTGTTGGAGGGAGCCATGTACTAGATCAAAAATTTCATGTCTGTCTCTGCAATACACACCGAGCATAGACCTTATTCTGTTGGTTTAGACACACTAGCAAATTCCATAAGGGGTAATTTTCACACCACATCTGCCAGCGTTAGTCCTCCCACACTGGCTTACTTGGCAGAAATGCAATTGTATATGTATAAATTGTAGGGATCAGATTTTTACTGGTGATTGCCATGGTTTTACACAAGTCGGACATCAGTCTTCAAGGAAACACAAGATTTAGATATTGAAGGGCAGCTTCAGCAGAAAAGATACATAATGTGTCCTGAAACAGACATGTGAGCCACAGCACCTTTAAGTACCCATTGTCTCATTCTTCACTAAGTTTATCGAAGATCTAGAAGCGAAATCACTTGAGAATCCCTTAGTGCTTGCTCAGGCCATGGCTAACACACACTAGGAAGCCTGACTCCCCAAAAGCATGATTGTTTCCACCATTTCTCTGAAAATGTGGCCAGAGATTGTGGTGACAAGAATCCTTATGTATATGTATATGTACCTACAACACACACACATGTATGTAATTTCTAACATGTAACGTGTAACATTTGATATATGGTATATGATATATGATATACAACATACAACATGCAAAGTAATATGACATTACATTATATAATGTAGTATAATATTACAATATTATAGTATGTGTATAATATTCTATTACATTATGTTATATTGGCTCCATGGTTTTAGTTATATTTCTTAGCTTGAAGGCGATTCAGATTAACATCTTTTACCTTGCTGAAAAATATCCTACCCAGGCAGTAACGGTTAATGTAGCGTGTCCAGTTTACACTCCACTAGAATGAAAACAAAGCAGCAGGGCAATGAAG
Source organism: Pygoscelis adeliae (assembly GCF_000699105.1). NCBI lineage: Eukaryota > Metazoa > Chordata > Aves > Sphenisciformes > Spheniscidae > Pygoscelis > Pygoscelis adeliae. Next base: position 5,778,451 of record NW_008825619.1, on the reverse strand, counting down.
AATCACTCCTATTTGGACAAATTACTGACACGGGCAAAATTATTTAAGAGGACAAATTCAGGGTCCTCAGCAAAAATGGGTTTCTTGAAAAGATTCATCATCCTGTAGCATCCCATCCCTCCTGAGCACTGAGGGCTGCAGTACGTGCTCCTGTTTGCAGTGTCTGCTCAACTCTCCCATCTGCATCCCAGGAGGATCCACCCTGCCACAAATTTTCACCCCTCAAAAGATGATACTGAATTGAAACATAGACCACACAGTGGGTTCATGCACAAACTTAATGTTCAAATGCAGTTTGCTACTACCACCATCTTTGCTACAAAGTTAAAAAATTTCAAATTTGCTTCAAATCCTTCTAGAACTCTGTAAATGTGGGATGGTTTTCTTGCTGAGTCATGCTTTACATTGGTCTAAAGAGACTCTCTCCTGCTGATACTTGGGCAGAGTCCTAGCAAGAGCTTCATTTATTACTTGCTGGTGAGCAAAACAGCTGTTCCAGTTCCTGCAGCCTAAACCCATCATTTTCTTCCGTGTTTGCAACTCCAACACACTGCCATGAGGAAGGCTCTGAGCATTAAGGGAACACTGCTAATAATTAGGTAGTATGTTCCTTTTCTAAAATTTCCTAATATGAGGAAGCTAAAATTATATATCCTCTCCCAGAATAATATAAGGTTATCAGAAAAATAAAAATGCAACTTTATTAATAGCAGCAAGATGATATTCTATTGGCCATCTGAATTAATCATAGACTACTTCAACAAGGAACAAAATATTTTGCTGGTGTTTGGTCTGCACCAAAGAGAGGCAGTCTCAAAAGCCATGACAACTGTCTGTCTGAAGGGAACCTGCTTGGGCTGCACATGGTTACTCTCAAAAGGGGATAAGAAAAAGCATCCTGGTGAAGATTTAATAAAGGAAACGAATGACACATAGAGGAAAAAGAATAACTGGGAATATCTGTTTATCACTTGCCCTCACGCAACAAAAGCGGATCACCAGTGAGAGTGGAACGCTGTGCATCTGCAGTTGGTAAAAAGATTTCTTACACGACTAAAATTTAACTTTGGGAGTTCTTGTCACGAGATACCGAGGAGAAGAGCTTGGTAAGACTCACAAAAAAGGTTATGAAGCAAAGGTACAGTTACGTTGTTCTGTTCTGCTGAAGGAATATAAAGCCTCATGCTTCACTCCAAACGACAGTGGGGTTTCCACATCAATAATGGAAGTGGAAGCATCCATAGAGCGGTCTTTGTATGGATCCTTGCAATTCTCCCATGTTGATCACTTACCATACTCAGACCTGAATATTTACCTCCAACCTGTTTTTCTCGCTGTTTCTAATCTACGGCACTATTTTTGCCTCACTATCTGAGTTCAGAGTCCCCATAAGAGTTCTCTCCCATAGGCTTTTTTTAAACATAAGGTAGTTACTGATTCTCTTTTATCCTCTGCTCTATTAGCTCTCTTATTCTAATGTGTAAGGAAGCAACATCTTAATATTTTCCAGAAGCAATGCTAACACATCATAGAATATTTTCTGAGCATATGTTAAAACTCCAATTATAATTCAGCTAATGAACCCATATAAACCTTCAATTAAATAAAACTTATGCAGTACTGTCTACCCACCAAAGTACTCACAAGGCAGGTGCGGGACAACCAGGGGATCAGGCCCAGCCAACACGGGTTCATGAAAGGCCAAGTGCCGGGTCCTGCACTTCGGGCACACTGCGGCTCATGTTCAGCCAGCTGTCGACCAACACCCCCAGGTCCTTTTCCGCCAGGCAGCTTTC
>NW_008825619.1:5760038-5774632 GCF_000699105.1 Pygoscelis adeliae | reverse complement strand
TGTTGGTCGACAGCTGGCTGAACATGAGCCGCAGTGTGCCCGAAGTGCAGGACCCGGCACTTGGCCTTTCATGAACCCGTGTTGGCTGGGCCTGATCCCCTGGTTGTCCCGCACCTGCCTTGTGAGTACTTTGGTGGGTAGACAGTACTGCATAAGTTTTATTTAATTGAAGGTTTATATGGGTTCATTAGCTGAATTATAATTGGAGTTTTAACATATGCTCAGAAAATATTCTATGATGTGTTAGCATTGCTTCTGGAAAATATTAAGATGTTGCTTCCTTACACATTAGAATAAGAGAGCTAATAGAGCAGAGGATAAAAGAGAATCAGTAACTACCTTATGTTTAAAAAAAGCCTATGGGAGAGAACTCTTATGGGGACTCTGAACTCAGATAGTGAGGCAAAAATAGTGCCGTAGATTAGAAACAGCGAGAAAAACAGGTTGGAGGTAAATATTCAGGTCTGAGTATGGTAAGTGATCAACATGGGAGAATTGCAAGGATCCATACAAAGACCGCTCTATGGATGCTTCCACTTCCATTATTGATGTGGAAACCCCACTGTCGTTTGGAGTGAAGCATGAGGCTTTATATTCCTTCAGCAGAACAGAACAACGTAACTGTACCTTTGCTTCATAACCTTTTTTGTGAGTCTTACCAAGCTCTTCTCCTCGGTATCTCGTGACAAGAACTCCCAAAGTTAAATTTTAGTCGTGTAAGAAATCTTTTTACCAACTGCAGATGCACAGCGTTCCACTCTCACTGGTGATCCGCTTTTGTTGCGTGAGGGCAAGTGATAAACAGATATTCCCAGTTATTCTTTTTCCTCTATGTGTCATTCGTTTCCTTTATTAAATCTTCACCAGGATGCTTTTTCTTATCCCCTTTTGAGAGTAACCATGTGCAGCCCAAGCAGGTTCCCTTCAGACAGGCTTTTGAGACTGCCTCTCTTTCTGTGTGGTGCCCATATTTGCTAGGCAGAGAACAGAGGGAAGCACAGTGACCACCATTCAGTCACAGCTCCGGTGTTACCCAGGATTTACTTGTCTGGTCAGAGTGAAATTATTGCTATGGAATGCTTAGGCAGTTGTCCCAGATGAGAGTAAACTAATTCATTTAATGGCATGCTAAGGTTTTCTGATTTATTGCTTGCTATTGTATTGCTCATACACTCCCATGTATTGTTTCCCTTTTCTGAGTGTTAACAGAGCAGAGCTCCTGAATGAGATGGGAAAAGGCAGCAAGTCGTCTTTCTTGCTGCAGACTATCAAACGCCCCATGTCTCCTCTCCTCTCCTCTCCTCTCCTCTCCTCTCCTCTCCTCTCCTCTCCAAGTGGAGGAGCAGTTCAAACCAGTCCTCTCTCCTTGCATACATCTCTGTTTGCTTTTCACCTGCCCTAAAATCATGCTTTTAATGGTAATGACTAACAAACAAAACACCATTAAGGAGAAAAGAAATAACACCATGAAATATAGACTGGGCAAGTGGGTATTTGCAGGGGATACTATTTTGCTGAGGTAAGGCCAAGTGGAATTGTGCCTGAGTTGTATTAATGCACTTATGAATGGATTGCTCAAAATGAGCTATCCTATGCCATTATGAAATGCTCTGGGCAATTTTTTGGAGCTCAGCAGTTTGATTAGCCTTTTCCTTTTATATCTGGAACTAGCCACAGACAAAGAAGTCACATATGGGACTGCTCTTTTTATTTCAGCCATTGAATCTGTTAGTTTTCTTTCTGACATCCAAAGCCCCTTTTGAAATCAGGGAAAGGTAACATGAAAAGTCAGCCAGCATAAGAAGTCATTTATGCTTATTAATCTGGGTCGTTGTCCATCTGCACCCATCTTCCATAGTAACTCACCTTGAATTTAAAGCCTTAAAAGCATCCATTATTTCTTTTGCACAAGCGAAGATATGCTATGGATAATACCTAAATTAGTATTCCGTTAGCATTTGCCTTTGTCCTGTAGTTTGGTGCCAAAATTGGTCACTTTGCCCATCCCCCTATTACCACCAGACTATAAGGAGGGCTGAGGGCGTTCGCTATCAGCTGAGATGGGGGGATCAGAGACTACTTTTGATACTTCTAGTGAAAACTGTCTTGGGGAGAGAAAGCTACTGTATGTTTGCAATTAATGGGCAAAGGAAAGAAATGAAAGATAAAGGAGGTGCTGGTAATGGAGAAAGAATGAAGTATAAAGTGAGAGTGATCAGCCTCCCTCAGAGAATGGATTAATTATTTTCCGACAGAAATTTTTGGCCCAAGCCTTTTTTTGGGCAAGAATTCAAGAGACACTGTAAAATGACTTGGTATAAATGGGAATTTGGGATAATTTTTCTCTCAGCATCTTAAATAGTTTATATAAATCTGCCACTTTTCAAATGATGTATTAAAGCACTCTTGTGGTTGCTTAATATCAATATTCCTCTGAGATTTTACAAATACATCAGCAACATTAGATGGATGAAATCCAGTCTGCCATAATTCAGATGCCCAACATAGGCAATGCTTCACTGAACATTTAAGTATGCAGGCTGGAGAGTAGGGTAAAAAACAAGTCTGCCTTAACGTCGCTGCCACGCTTCTGAAGCCTGCGATGGGCTGCTCGGGAAGCCTGCAAGGGAAGACGCAGTCTGCATGTAATCGCGTTTCCTGGTTTTGACTATGGAGGGACCAGAGGCATTTCCCACTGGTGGTCCATTCCCCTACCCCTTCCACTGGTGCTCAGGGGGATGCTGAGCGCCCCTGTGCCCCACTTGCGATGTCCCCTGGCCCTCTGCAGAGCAAAGGTGCAGCATGTGCTAGTGCCTGCTCTTTGCACCATGGTTTCCAAGGATGTGGCAACCTCTGGGTAGATGGAGCTACTCAGCCCCTGTGAGGTTAAAACTTTACTCTAACATCCCAGGAGAGCATCTTAAACCTGATGTGCACCCCTCACCCGGACCATGGTGGGATTGAAAAATTGCACAAGCATGAGTGCAAGGGTTAGGATGAGGGGCAAGAAGGGGCCTGGCTTGAAACCACAGGATCTCCCATTTCCCAGATAATTGCTGTACCTCCTAGGATTTTTCTCACAAGGTTGTTGGTCTTATTCCCTACGACTCCCTCATTTAGTTGGTGAGGCCCATCTGCTTTATTATGGGGCGTGACAGAGCAATGAGTACCCATGTTCATGGAACATAAACTGAGCAAATGAGTGGCTAAAACATAAGCCCCTCCCAGAAATTTTAAGCTAAATGAGAAAACACCTTATGCCTTTGGGTGCCTATGGGATAAAGCAATCCATGAAAATAGGTGAGATAGCTCACTATTTGAGATTTACATGATGTGGGTTTTGAGGATATACTTTTGGTATTTTGCACTCAACTGTCCCATTTGCTTTGACATCTGAAAGATACACTTTTTCTGTCGGCCCCTAACATTGCTGTTTAAACTGTAAAGCGTAGTAAAAATCAGCTAATTAGGAGGGAAGTTACACAAGTATTCAGATGTTTTCATCTTACATCTCATAACTTCACCCTCACGTTCCCCCAGCATTTTCTATGAAAGGCATGTCCCAGGGATGTCACAGCCCATTGCTAAGTGAAGAGAGAGAGTGAATAGCAGATAGGGCAGGGAAGGCTAAGGTCTCTTTTAGTTCTAGTCTTTCCAAAAGGTAAACTGTGCCAAGGACTTAATCACATTAATTTAGACAGATGAAGACAGAAGTGGAGTCCAAGTTAAGGGAAGACTGGGTTAGACAGTGTGGCTGAGATAAATGTATTCAAGCTGAATCATTCTGATTAAATTTGACTTAAAATATTTATGGAGCAAATCAAAGTAAGAACTTAGGCATAGGGCATTCTTCAAAGAATGTGGAAAAGACAAGAGAGGTCTCTGAAAAGCAGTAAAGGTCAAAGACCATACCCATTTTTAAATGGTGGAATACAGAAAAACACCAAATTATAGACTTGACAGTCTAACTTAAAACCTCAGAAAAAAAAGAAGAACCATTACCCAGAAGATAATGTCATGATAGAGAACTGCCAATAGGGATTCAAGCCAATCCAGTTTCTGTCTTTGGATAAGGGGAAAGCAATAGGTGTAAAATATCCTGACTCCACTAGGGCCCCTGAGACAGCTCCTGTGTCATGTTCTCGTAAGCAAACTGAGGAAATATGGCCAGGATGGGAAACCCATACGAAATGTGTCCACTAAAAAGAAGAATCAGCAATCCATTCTCTACCAAGGTGAGAGATGTTTTGAGAGGGGGATTTTTATTAGCAGCTTGGAGGACACAGTCTTTTTAAAAAAAAAAAAACAACCAACAGGAAGGCTTGGAAACCTTAGTCTCACTTGCAGAAATAATGGATGCTCACTGATTGCCCTAACTGCTGTTGAAAGCATCACAGAGGGTACAAGTCATCCTACCCAAAGTCAGTCTGCAGCTGTAGCCCAGGCTCTTCCCACAGTCAGTGCAATGGCATCTCGTGGGTGATTCATCCCATCCAAGGTCAGAGGTTGAGGATAAGGGAAATGAATCACTCCCCAGAGTTTCCTCTCCCTGCCATCCCATCGACTGGGGGTGGAGGGGTGTAAGGGACTACCTTACAGTAGCTACTTAACTTTTAAATAGCTAATATTAAGTGAGATTAATCCCATTTTTAGTAGCCACTTGATTACCCAGATTGTCAGAGATACTGAAAGTAGACACTAAGTGGATCTGATAACTTGACCTGGGATCTGTTGATTGAGTGATGAGGCTTCCACATGAAATAGTTTATACGGGGATCTTAAGACTCTTGCCTGTTCCTGCATTTTCCAAGTAAATCACTGGGCTCACTAAGGGCTCTAGCTACAGTAGGGAGGTGGGATCACATTATCATCTGATAGTTTTAGTTATCAGCCACTCAGGAGGAAGCATGAAACTTAAGGTGTAAGCCTGGGTCGAAGTCTGTGCAGTATTATTGAGTGGAAAGGAGTACAATTTGCACAAATAAATCAATGGAACTACTGCTGATCCCCTGCCCTGAACATCCTCTTCTCAAGTAGGCCACAATGGTGTTAATGGAAGTCTTTCTTGTGAAATGAAGAGCCACAAATTGTATCTTAATGGAAACAATCCTTGAATGGAAAGTCTTCTCTGTGCCTTATACCTGGTCCTTTGCAGACATTCAGGAGGGGTAGTGGCTCCACAAATATTGATAATTCTACTATTGAAGAGTTATATTGATAGTTTTCCTATTAGCATGAAAAAAAGAGGGAGGAACAGCAGACCTTTCTGTGCAGCCTTTCAATGCAAGCTCTGTTCTGTGTTTTAAGTTTTTTTTAAAAACTTTTCTGCCACATTTCATCTGTGAGCCCAACCTAGCCTAAACCCTCAGCACTCACAGAAGTGGAGTGGGATTTTGCATTCATTTTCTGTAGCTTGGTTGCTAAGGCCAGGAATAAATAAAGCCTTTCCTGCTGGTTGGCAGCACAGCTGAGCCTGGTCCACCACCGAAACCCACACAGCCGCCGGTCACTCCTCACTCCACTCACGGCAGCAAGGGGCTTGTGTCCCACCACGCCATCACCTGAGGTCAGCAGGTCTTTCAGCAAGGACAAAGGATGAGTCAAGGTTGGTGCAATGACCGTGATTTTAGGTACAGCTCTCTGAGTTAGGTCAAGGGATTGGCTTCTCCCCTCCATTTGGATGGAGATTCAAATCACAGCACGTGGCATGGATCACCAAGATCAGGAGGGAGATTGTACTGCTGAGGTCCAAAGGTGGGACCAAATTTCAGCCCTCTTTTTGCGAGGGAAGGCTCTCTGTGGTGTCTGTCATGGCTCTGCCCCTCAGCTGAGGCACTGAACCCCTGGCAAAGGTGGCATGGAGGCTGCTGCCACCATGCAGCAAACACAGGGAGCTGAATAACCACAGGAGCAGCTGCTGCTGCGAAACATTGGCCCAAAATGCTCCAGCATGTCAACCTGTTTACTTCGTATTATAAAGATCATATGGATAAGGGAACGATCAGAAATGTACACCATCTGAATAAGGTTCTTACAAACAGATGCCAATAATTAAGACAGATGAAGCAACAGATATTTGCTTACATGTTTTCTTCCCTAATCCATATTCTAAAGCTTAGTCACGGCCTCTCACAGGACAATATACTTTCTCCTGTGTATTTGGTAGTGCGGGGAATGAGGTGTTTGAAAGAAAGAGGAAATGAGTTGTTCTGTTACAAAATACTTAAACCTTCTGTGCTGGTAGAATATGAAGGCAAATGCTTGAACTTATCAGTGTATTTTCTCTATCCAGTTGTAGGGAGAAATTGCTCTCTCAGGCAGACAGCCTGCTGCTGGTGAGATCCTTGAAAGGCTCCACATCCTGATTGAAGCTGCAGTTAAAATTAGCACACCTGCCCCGTGGTGTCATCCAGGCAGTTCCTGCTGCAGGAAAAAACGGATAGGGTGGAAACCAGTGTTTAATTCTTACAGGGAAAATTGCATCTTGTGGAGGCAGTAAGTGATTCCCAGGGCAGGATATACAGTGCATCATCTTACCCCAGTCCACTCACATCTGTTTGGATATTAGGTGATGCTTTGTAAGGCACTGTGACATTTAGAACTTTATTTTTTTTAAAAAGCATATTGTTGTGTTCATTCCCATTCTGTACAGTTACTGCAGAATCAACAGATATCCACTTCTACTGAAAGGAGCTTCTTCACCTCTTGTAGTTCCATGAGAAAAAAAGTTAATCCTGAGTTTATTTTAGAGGTCACAATATGCCTTCTTCAGGCAATCAAAAGCCAAAACTTTCAATATAACAAACTATCACCATGCCATGCAGTTTTATGAGTGTATGTGTGTGTGTTCTTGTGCATATACATGCGTGTTTTAGTGCAAAATAAAATAAATCACAGTTTGTCTTTTCTCATGGATGCCACTCTTTCTCTGATCCTCCTTCTTCTCCAAGGCTTCTCACACATTCTGAACTGTCCCATTTTCTTCTTCTTTGCATACCTGCCAGATTCTTCCTCTGCCCACAGAAAAATTTCTGGCATGTCTGTCACTCTGTTTTTATAGTTGCCAGCACAACTGTTCTCGCTTGCTGCTTAGTTTTCTAACAATAATACCAGACTGGATTTGAAAGTACAATGATGCTTAAAAATAGTGACAAACTTAAAAATACCAAGGTATGAAATACCAAACACAAATACTCCTATTTCTTTCAATTTCTAAGCAAAAAGTCTTGCTTCTCTTCATTTTCTCTGCTTGCATGACCCCTTCAGAATCGCAGCAGCCAGCAGCTCTCTGCTGAACTCATTGTACATTCATTCACCACCTCTGCATGACCTTGTCACACTGAGCTTTGAGCGAGGCTGGCTGAGCTGCCATTTACGGCTCCCCCCATCTGTTTTGAGAAAGAAACTGAAAGGGAAATACAGAGTGCAGAAGAGCTTTTTTTCCTTTCTTTTTTTCTTTTTTTTTTTTTTCTTTTCTCCCATTTAGGAATGTCACGCATACTAAGCCAAATAATTCCTGAAATAAAAGCTCTTAAAGATAAGATTGGGATTTATTTTTTTTTTTTTTTTTTTTAAGCCAGTTGTTTAAATAGTTAGTCATCTAAAGTTAGTGACTCCAGGCTCCCTCTATGCAGCCAAGCCAGGAAATATGCACCTCCAAAGGCCAAAGACCCTAAGGCTAAGGTGTCTACAGCTGGGCAGATAAATCCTCTGTGGAAGTATCTGTTTCTCACTGTTGACTATAACCGGAGCCCAATTTACTCATTAAAATTAAGGGAGGCGCATCCCCCACTTGATACACCAGGGAGAAATCCGGTCCCGCTCTGATGTGGATGAAGGGCTACCAGAAGTAAAATGGTTGATTTTTTGGTGAGTGTGGCCGATGTTCTTTGTGTCTTAATTTCTTTAAGCAGCGTGGTTATACACGCATTTGCAAGGTGCAAAAGTACAGATCTGGTCCAAGCAGAATTCTTACTAAATTACATCATGACAGATTAAGTGGATGTGGAATTCATTGCCGTAGCAGAGGCCAATTGTGTTTTTCTTCCATTTGCTTGACTGTATTTACTCATTCCATTTGCCTGAAGGATTGCTCCCAAGGTTTTTAGGCTGCATATTTGAACTATATGCTATGTTTGTTGAATGGATGCCATAATTTGTGGGTAATATTTCTTTTCAAAAGAAAATTTTTAGTGTTTTTCTTCCCCTCCAACTTAAAAAAAAAAAAAGAAAAAAGGATTAATCTCAACATAACACTTCTGAGAAACCTACAGCGGCAATCTGCTGGTGCTCCAGGTAAACCAGTGAAAAGAAACTCCTCCAGGGAAGTAGATACGTGTTTCAAAATTGTTAGAAATTTTTTTTTAAACAAAGAATAGTTGGTTTTTTTTTTAAAGGAAATAATCCTGGCAGTAATTTGGATATTAAGTGTGATGGTGATCTACAAAGGAACTTAATAATTTGCTTGACTTTAAGCACACGATTAGTCTCACTGTCTATTCACATGCTAAATGTAATACTTATGCACTTTGTTAAACATAGATATGCTGCCAGAAAGTGTCACTGTAATTAGATTGTTACAGCAATGCATATATGAACCTTACAGCATAATTTCCCTGATTAGCATGATCATTATTAAGGGCACCTTCTTTCAGAGAATATAATTGTTTTTTACATGCTGTCTTTAGTAAAAAACAGCTTTTGCATAGAATGAGAGAGTGCCTTTTACGATGTTGTTGATGATTATTTATGCTACTGTATTTTTAGGGAAACACTGCACTCTGCAGGTGAAAACTCTTCCCCCATCTTGTAGCACACTGGAAAGGTCTTGGGAAAGAAACACAGATTCTCTCTGTGGTGAGCAGTTAATACTTTTTAACCAAGGAAGTGCATTGTCTGCAGCATCCTCATAAACGGGAACAAGTCTTCTTTCTTTCCTTCTCCACTTCTTACTTTCTAAAGAATAGCCAAAAATATATAGATATTCTGCAACATTTCCTCCAGTAAAGAATATGTAACTATACAATAAGCGCACGTTGGCTGTTCACGTAATTTGCAGGGCTCAATAGAAAGTTCCATGTCAAATCTAAATGCCCTGATGCTAATCCCACAAACTGAATTTCCAGTTAGAACTAGGAGCAGTCAGTAAGGCTCAGCCCCAAGCCTGCACTCCTAATGGGAGTCCCTTGCCTCTTCACCCTCCCTCATGACTGCCTTGCAGCCATATCATCTCTCCCTAGTCTCTATTTTCTGATTTCTGGCCATTAGATGGCAACCGTGACCATCATCTACTTCATGCGTTCATGTCTTCTCACGGCCAACATGCTCGTGTGCCCACACTCCTAAGAAAAGCTTTTCTTGTCCCTCTCTGCCTTTCTTATTTATAGCAGCAGTAGTTATGCAGAGACTGGTTGTTAAACCTGGCGGTGGTTAACGTGGGAGAAAGGAATTGCTTGTGCTTAGAGGGACAGTGTTGTCCTGGCACAAGAAATGTGCGCTCCAGCTGAAAACAGCAGCATTGCATGTTAAGGCTGCTGGGAACTCTCCTCTGTATGGTTTTCTTTCCAGTTCCCCGGAATTGCACCAAATAGCAGGTCTCTGGCTGGCGTTTTCTAGGTATACAGTAGCTTTGTGGCTGTGAACTTAAAAAGTTTCCAGTAAATGTATTCATTCCCAGGAATGGGGTTAAAGCAGATATATGATGCAAAGTCTTTTAGTTGAGAATCTCTGTTGCCACTCTCCTTTTTTGGCAGGGATTTGAAGCTTGCCAGATGAATCACCCTGAGGCCTGTTGCTGACTTTGTCCATATTATAGCCCCTAAAGAAGTCTGCAGTGCCAGTAGAGACTGGTTCGTGTTCGGCTGCAGTGTTTTCTGCCCCTTCCCTGGCTGCAGAGCCCTTTGTTGGCTGCAGAGCTGCCATGAGGCTACAGAGGCTCCCTCTGCGGGAGGTGCCCACCAGCATCTCCATGTACAGTGTGTCCACACACCTGGTCGGCCGTGCAAGCCCACGGTCACGTGCATCGTGCTCAGGATCTGTAACTGTGGTGCAAAGCTGCAGGCTTTGGGCAGCTTCTGGATCCACGCAGGTGGCACTTGTCGTTACCTGCCTCTGGCCATGAGCATGTTTTCAGTTCGGCTGCAGAGAAGCCACCCTTTGCAGCCATCTGAAATCCCCCGTGTTGGCAGATCCTCCCTCTCTCCCCTCTCACCATGGCGAAGCTAGACGGTACTTTGTAAATTCCCACTCAGTGTTTAATCCTCAATTTTCCCTTCAAGTGGCCCCAGACTTCCAGCACATCCCTGTTCTGCCAACCCAGCTCCTGGGCCCCAATGTACAGGTGGCAGTGGGAAGGCAGGATAACCCCTGTTGCTGGATAACTGGAAGGGGGAACGTGTAACCCACCGGTCACGGGAATACCCTTCAGTACGAAGCAGAGCCTCTGCCTTTGAATTCTGGGGCCTTGCCTGTAGGTGGCATTTGCCAGTATTAAAATCTACCAGAGATCAGCTCATAGCCCTTCCCAGGAACACATCTCATCATCAGGGAGAGGAGCACGCTTGCATTTTTAGGGCATCATCCATGCTCTGGCAGAAACACCAGTGGCTCCAGAGGCTTAAGTCTGGATGCACGTTCTCCTTAAGGGGCCCCAAAACAGGCTGAATACCCTGTGCTCTGACTAGAATAGCTTTTGGTCAGGTATATATGTTCTTTATGGCAACAGGCTGAAAAGCACTTTTATAACCCTATCAAATAGGAAATTTCCAGCTAGCATTAGTAACCCACAGTTACATAGGCAGGAGCTCCATCGTTTTTACATGTTGCGGTACTGGGCTGAGACACTTCCATAAACGTTGTCTTCTTCAGGCAGTTCTGGAGTCCCTGCAAGCCACCCGCTGTCAAAATGTGGGAGCCTGTCAGGCTGGGCCAGTTCCCCTGTTCCGTAGTCCAGGTGCAGACCACGTACGCAGGAGGGGCAGCAATCAGTTTGTCTTCCCAGTCTGAAATGGCTCTGTCTAATACCCTCCAAATCCAAAATTCAGGCACATTTCCCTGAAAATCCTCCCCTTTCTTTTTCTCCTCTGGATGACTACCTCACCTTAAACTCTTCCATCATCCAGAAGAGGTCTTCCAACAGGTGGTCTGGTCATGGTACCTCCATGGTCTGGCAGGTAATGCAAAGCTCGTGAGTGTGCTTAGCCAAAATAGCTGCATGTGCTAGATAGAGTGTCTTCCTTTTGTGGCCCCAACACGGCATGACAAATTGTCCATAGCGCAGGGTCAGTCATCTCCAGAAAGCATTTTGCTCTGTTATTTTGCCTGAATTGAGACATACTGACAGCTTTCCACTGCCTCCTAGCTTTGTTGCCTGGATTGCGATACTGATGTGGTTCCAATATGTGCCTTTTCACCTTCTCATGAAAGAAGGCCAGAGGCACATGGTGTAACCTGCCCACCGAAAGGGCGAGCTATGCGATTCGCGTGAGGCTGGGGGGTGGGAAAGGAACCTGCGCCCGGGAGGTGTGATGGTGTTTGGGGAAACAGGATGGTTGTACCTGGGAGGTGTGGAAGAGAAATGGCACCTTGTGGCTTAGCAGCGATGTCGCCTGGTGCAACGAGCAAATCTGAAACTGTAAAGCCATTTCTAATTTTGGCAATTCCAAAATCTTGAGGTATTAACCTCCACCTTCTAATTTTCTTTCTTTGCAATATTTCTAGCTGTGTATTTCTAGGCCCATGCAGTGAGGAAATTAGTCAGCTTTTATGCCATTTCTAGAGGGAATTTCTGCTGACTGACTGTCATTTGTTCTGATGGGAGTTTGTCACATTAAAATGTAAGTAAAAATAATGTTATTTGATCAGTTGCTAGTATATTTGAGGGAAACTAGTTTTATAAGGTATTGATGTAGTTTACACACTTTTGCTTTTGCTACTGATGATAAAGGATTTATGATAAAATCTGAAAACCTGGCAGTCTATGTTGTTGTGGAATATTTCTCATTTTTGATGGCCTTTAATATGACATTGTTTTCTTCTCCTGAGCGGCTGAGGGAGCGACATGGAATTCACAAAGCAGATAGTCAAAACAGTCTTTCAAAGAGGGCGAAGCTCTGCTTCTGGGGCAAGTAAAACACAAGGAAGGCAAGTCAGAAGTAGTGATATTTGCTAAATTGGTATTTTACTTTCTGTCCTGGTTTCGGCAGGGATAGAGTTAATTTCCTTCCTAGTAGCTGGTACAGTGCTGTGTTTTGGATTTAGGATGAGAACAATGTTGATAACACACCGATGTTTTAGTTGTTGCTGAGCAGTGCTTACACTAGCCAAGGACTTTTTAGTTTCCCATGCTCTACCGACTGAGAAGGCTGCAGGTGCACAAGAAGCTGGGAGGGGGCACAGCCAAACTGGCCCAAGGGACATTCCATACCATGTGACGTCATGCTCAGTACATAAACTGGGGGAAGCTGCTCGGGGGGGCTGCTGCTCGGGGACCGGCTGGGCATCGGTCGGCGGGTGGTGAGCAGTTGTACTGTGCATCACTTGCTTTGTGTATTGTTATTATTATCATATTATTATTATTATCATTTTATTTCAATTATTAAACTGTTTTTATCTCAACCCACGAGTTTTTCTCACTTGTGCTTTTCCAATTCTCTCCCCCATCCCACCGGGTGGGGGGGAGTGAGCGAGCGGCTGCGTGGTGCTTAGCTGCCAACTGAGGTTAAACCACAACACTTTCTTTTCTTAGATGTGAAGATGATTTTTTAAGTTGCCTGGACCAAGAATGATGTCCTTGAAAATCTCACTGTCTTTAAAAGCATGATAAGACAGTAAATACAACATAGGAACAAGACATTTACCTGGCAGTAGAAATATATTATCATTAAGGACCAGAAATCATGAACACACAGTTTTGTACATGAGAACTCCTTCTGCATGTTTCAAAATTACAATTTTTCCCAAGTTGCTGTTCATAAAAAGGCTGTTAAAAAGTAAAACCAAAAGTCTGTTTGGCTTTTTAACAGGAATGTTTATAAGAAAACTGCAAGTTATGACACTGTACCAGTAGATGGTACTGAAGAATATGCAGCAGAATTCTGTTTTTTTTAGGGCTAACATGACAGTACTGGTGTGCCCAGAAAATGCCTTTCTCTGTGATGCTTATAGAAATAGATTTTACATTTTTTAGCATCACAGGATGACATTAAGTAGCATGCATTATTGAACTGCCTTATAACCATAATTAAAAATAAGAAATGAAAAGAATCAATTACAAAAAGAACTTTCTACCGGTCACAGGAGCATGGATTTTGTGACAGAAGCCTGTGGAAATGTCTTGCTCCAGAAAGTCTACCAGAGGGACGACATCTCCACTGAGAAGGGAACAAACTACTTCGAGGTAAACATATTACTGATGTGTAGGCTACTGTAACTAAGGGCATCACGGAGCAAATCCTGTTCAAGGATCCCCAATCCAATGGCCCATTCTGGCCAATAGTTAAACAAGATATGCAATCATGTTAGTTTTAACTCATTTGGCTGTAAACTTCAACACTGAAGGAAAATGAAAATGTGATCTCTTTGCAGATTGTAAATGCACCAATAACTGTTGGGGAATTTTCTCTTTCTAGCAGCTACCAGTAATGACACCTCACAGCAAACATTAGTCAGAAAGTTTCTGATTTCTCAAGCTTTCATTAGGCATCACCATAATTAAAGATAGAAAGAATATGTAAATAATGATACTTGGTCTATTTTTACCACCTCTTTAACAGCAAGGAAATGAAAATAAAATATGAAACTACTTACGGAAAATCCCTGAATCTGGAAGAGTTAATTTCATCGTTGAAACAGGCTTTTTGTTAAATTTAAATGGGTGGTGAAAATAGATAATGAAAATGTTGTAGTTTTGACAAATCCTTTTACTGACAATGTTTAGAAAAAAGCCTTCATGTTGTAGATGTGACACACCTGAAATTTTCAAGACTAAATTATTTCACATTCTGGCATCAAAGTGAAATTTTATTTTAAAATCACTCATCAATTTTGTTGCTAAAAGTTTTGTAAAGACTGGATTTAAAATTAAGAAGATAAATGATAATTTTTTTCATTAAAATTTGTGATAGTTTTTTCCAGATTTTTCAGTTTATAAAAAGTTTCAAGATCTGACAAATTTTCCATATTTGTTTGGGAATAACTGCTTAATGTTTCAGATTTTTCTGCAAGGCAGAAGCCTGTTTCTGCACTGTTTTTGCTGAGCAAAATAGCAGGAAAACCACTTTATTAACTCTTTTAACAAATTTTTCAAGTGTTGGATAAATTTAAGTCTCAATTGCATGGCTTTAATTCCACATAGCTGAGGAAAGTATGGATTTAGTGCCTTATTTCATCACTCTTAAATCACTTTCAAAATTATCATTGTTTCTTTTCTAATCTTATTTTAATTTCCTCTGTGCAGTCAGGTTCAGATTTTCCAGGGAGCCTTTGGGAAGTAGGAAACTTTGAAAATCTCTTCCCTTATGAATAGTTTGGGAATGAACCACAGATGATGGAGGTGGAAGGACAACACTTTATATAATGTAAGGATCTGAACCAGG